>NW_007578441.1:57316-107466 GCF_000690725.1 Stegastes partitus
ATAGATAGATAGATAGATAGATAGATAGATAGATAGATAGATAGATAGATAGATAGATAGATATTATCTCTCTATTCATCCATAGATAATGGTTAAATACGTATGCATGTACATCTATTTGTCTTTCCATCTATATCAGGGACAGATGGATAAGTATTCATACAGGTCTGTTTATCATTTATTGATCCAATGTTAACAAATATTCAAATGGATGGACTGATGAATGTAGATGGACCGAGTACATTCAAAACAGATTCTAGATCCATGCACTGACATATATATTACAAGACAATGTGTCAAATAATGACAAATTCTTTTTGCCAGAGAATTGGTTGTTTCAATGTCGTTGCTCATTTCGGCTTCGTATTAACACTATGTTCAACCTGTCCCTGCTGTGTGGAGTTTCCGCTTTTTGTGAGTTGGTTACATGTTTCAAAATTGTGCAGTGTTTTAAGCAACAAGAGGGTAATTAAGATAATTTATGGTTGGATTTGATCCTTTAAACAGACAGCTCATTAATCTAAGTATGATAAAGACATTTAATTACATGCTGCCAAAACACTCCGCCAAAGATTTCTCGGAAAACGAGTCCAAATGCTCTAAAATTTTGTGTGTAGTAAACTGACCAGGCGTACACCCTGCTCAACTCTGTGTAACCATGTTAAAGGTCCATTTTACAATTAACCCCGTGTTAGGATGTGCCTATAAAATAGGATTTGGTAAATACTTTACAACCTAAACAAACAGGACGGGGACAGGATGGAGGAGAGACCATGTTACTGTGAGACTGTGAAGTAAATTAAAGCACAATACATCATTCGTATGATCAGGTCGGACTAAATTCAAGTTGTTTATTGGTGCGTGACATAAAATAAAATTAATGGAAAGTATGTCATAAGTAATTCTGATAATAAAAGCAGGCTGTTAAACAGAGCCGAGCTGATATATTGGTTGGCTGATATTATCGACTGATATTGGTCAATAAATGAAAACTGTATTTTGCAGAAGATAACAGAAAAAGATATTTGGAATAATTTAGAAACTGTGTCATGACATAGTTTATCCAGCAGAGTGGCTTCAACTCCATTGTTTACAATACTATTGGCACCATGTGCAGCACATGTAGCAGAGTGGACGGTGGTGCGGAGTCCAGCGTTGTCATCGTGGTAAGTTTCTAGCTGGTCTTGCTTAGCCAGACCATTCTGTAGTACAAAATGGTCTGGTTGCATCTCATTATCTCCAAAAAAATTCTGTTCCTACACCACTAAACCTCAATGTCATATTGATTATGTTTGTTTGTAATGTATCACGAATGTTCTTGTAATCAGGATTCTTTACTGTTTATTTACTGTTGCTCCTTTTATATTAGATGGGGCAGGACATGTCACCCTGGGAACCCAGAAAATAAAAGAGTTGTTTCAAACATGTAGTGAAAGGTTTGTGTTTCGACCCTAACCAAGTCATTTTGGTGCCTAACCTTCACCAAGCTTGTAATATGTGAAGGTGTCTCACAAAGTGTGATATTTTCATGAACCTAACCACTTATGTTTGTGCCTAAGCATAGCCACAACCAAACCTAAAGCAAAAAAAACACCAGAAAACAAAACCTTAGCCTGAGACGGGTGGTCTATCATTCATTACAGGAATCAAACTCTAGTTGCTAGTTGCTGGTTTATCCATCCATCCATCCATCCATCCATCCATCCATCCATCCATCCATCCATCCATCTTGGATTTTTTCTTTTTTTTTCCAACTGGCCTTTTTTAATTTAATGTTTTTTACCTTTTGACATGTCAGAAATGAAATTCATTTTACAAAATTGCGTTCGAAATGCAATTGAGAATGCAATGTTGTTGTACAGGAACATAATTTTGTGGAGAGTGGGTTGCATTATAATTTTGCTATAAAGAAAAACGAACGAACTTATTTGTATTTCTTACACCAATAACAACCCTCTTGGGCCAAGTTAACCGAAGGATGCAGCGTCGGTGTTCCTTCAAAATAGCGACGGTGGAACATTTGCACGCAGGGAGACGAGTAATGTCGTTAAAATGGATAATCCAGCAAGCAAAAACTAGCAGAGATGCTTTACTGCATGATCCTTGGCAAACGTTTAAATTTTCAGTGTGGTAGATTGCTTGTTTTCCTTAGCAACAGGCATTTTGGATCCAGTCATACGTAGATAATGGAAGGGAAGGACAAAGGCGCCTGAAATTAACGACCAATGGCAGCCGACAGCCGGTGAGTCAGGCTCGCGACAAACAACAACGCCAACATTTTCCCTTTTCAGTGTAACTCTAACATATATGCAAACCACATCGGCTCATATGTCGATATCAGAATTACTTTTTGAAATCAGCGTCAGCCCCAGAAGTCCAGAATAGGTTGGGCAAATTATGTGTCAGGTGTTGATTACATGTATTTGACTTTAAATGTTTATGTTCTGTTTTTTCTTTGAGCTTGCAGAATGAGGCCTGATCTCAGGGTTGACCTGCTGTGAATTTTTACTTTATATTTTGAATCCTGGCCTTAACATGCAACAGTGAAAAGGAAACCTTGGGAAATTAGTTGAATGGTTTTAAATGTTAGTCAGACAGTATAAATGAACAGATTGTGTGTCTGTTTCTTGAAAACATGTTGTCAGCTTGTTTGTATGGAACTGGAGCCACTTGACTTTGTGTTGCAGTTGATTGAGTAATTTCCAGTCTGAACTAAACACCTCCAGCAAAAGTTCCTTTTGTTTTTGTCCAAGTTGTTCCTCATCTCCGGCAGAAACCGGACAGGCCATGCTGCCAGAGCTTTCAGAAGAAATTCATACTCTGCTTTAAATAGTTAATTACTCTCGCCGTGTCTCCGGCGGTGGCTGGATGCGGATGGTGGTGGAGGGGAGAGACGGAGGCGCTTCTGTCTGTCTTCCTCTCCTTTTTTTTTTTTTTTTTTTTCCAGCAGGGGCAGGCCTATATATTTTGCAGCTCATGTCTGAAAGGCTGGCTCCAAGCGCTAGGGGTGGGCTCTCGCTCTCTGATGGTTTTCCAGTGAGTATTTGTCAGGTCAGACTGTGCACCGCCCGGCGGTCTCCGCTCCTCTCCCCGGGTTATTTATTACCTCTCTCCCCCGCCGGCAGCGCTGCGGCTCCGGGGCCGCTGCCAACAACGGCGCAGAGGCGGGGGCCGCGTTAGGGGGGTTCCCGCCGGACGATGAAGGGACGCACGAAATGCACTCTGTTGATGGACAAAAGTTGTGCTTCAGTACATGGTAGAAATAACCGTCCTCCAACGTTTTCTGCAAAGATCTCTTAGGGTTTACTGAATGAGAACTGATCTCAGGATTGAACTGATGTGAATTTTTGCTGTATATTTAATTTCTGTCCTGTATTTTTACCAAAAAATAAGCTAGTGAAAGGTTTAGAGCTGCAAGTCATGGAGTAACACATTTACCACCATTGGTGGTAAATTCTTTTGTCAATGTATTGATCAGTAGATCAACAAAAAATCAACAACTGACAGTTTACATGCTTGATTTACCATTTACCCTTTAATTGATCAGTGACATTTCAAGCATCTGCACCTTTCCTCTTTCCAAGAGGAATCTAAATTATAATAGGAATCTTTGACTTTTTATTGATTCAGTGATCATTATAAATTTCCTTTACTTGCAATTACTGTAGTTAATCACTGATTTGTCTAAAATAAAGCTTGTTTATGATACAAACATCTATGCAACCCCCAATATACTAAAAGATCGTCATCAGTATTGCCTTATCTTGTATTTTGTATATTATTGAAAATGCCATTTGATAATGGCAAATTCTTCACAAAGTGAGGATCAAACATGTAATCATAGTTTTTTCTGCATTTTGAACCATTTTCACTGAGTTTTATAGACTGTTGTTGGCAGTAACCCTGTGTGTACACAGATGAAAGCATGTAACTCAATTCAGCTGAATTTTTCCAATGTACCTTCAGCAATATGAGCATAAAAAGCCATCATATAAAAGTCATACAGGCTTGAACTGGCAAGAAATGAACAAAATTTACAGTGGCAGTGTAACATATCTATTAGACATAACATTAGTGTAAGGGAACATCCCTCACATTGAAAGGTCGTGGCATATCTCTGCATTAATTATATTGTCTCGCCTGAAGACAAAAGGTTCATCCTGAAACCTGACAGTGTTAAATCCTGTTTGGCTCCCTGGTGGTAGATTCGTTTTCTTGATGTAGATATTCAGGTCATGAAATCAGCTAATGCCTCACTTTATAATGTTGATGGATTTGGTGTCAGACCCTGAGAATCAGACATTTAGGGTTTTGTATCGTAGACTCACCAGATTAATCACACTCCAGCACGCAGTTAGCAGCGGAGAGAGAAACTGCAAGAGCAGGAGACACAAATATCTCCACCAATATTTAGCATTTTGCATAAATGGCTCGCCTCATTGTTACTCGAATGGAATTAGTCATCTGTAACCAACAGCTGAATGCAGGAAGTTTGCATCTGCGGAGGCTGTTCAGGCGCCCTGACAAAGAATATCACCGAGTGAAGAAGAAGAAATTAGCTGGAAAAGGTAACTTAAATCGTGGCATCATACCGAAAAACAAACAAAAAAACAAACAAAAAGACACTATTTCTGTCAAATCTAACATCACACCTAATTTATTAATGTCAGAAATCAGAAATTTAAAAAAAAATATTGCAAAGCTACTGCACAGTCACAGCAAGATTGTCAGAATCTGTGCTTTTCTGGGTTATTTCTCTCCCCTAAATCGCTCTAGAATGTAACAAAAGAATGAAAAGCTCTTTCATTTGTGCCATGTGAGGACAAGAAACACAAGATAAACAGCAGTAAATGTCTACTGACAGAGCAATAAACCTCTTAACTGTAATATAGTGATATCTACATGTTGGGATTTCATTGTAAATTCATCTAGCGGAAGAGCAGGTGTGGGTTTTTCTGTGGTATTTAAATTCTTTTTTTTTCACACTCAAAACTCTTCCACGCTGTAGAAAAGGAAGTAAGAAAAGGTTAAAGCAGGTAGAGAGGTTAAACGAGGCTTCCCCCGTCGTATCAAGAGTTTTTAGCAACAGCGCACGGATGGAAAAATATACTCATTTGTCGCCAAACCAATGTTTGAAGCTTTGAGAGTTGGAGCGTTATGGCTGTAGAGTTTTGGGGAACCCCTTCGCAATGAGCCACCGAGGATGAGTCACGATCAGGGACAGGTGCTGGGCGTTGAATTGGGTGTCCCCTTTATGACTAGTTTCATCAGGGCTCTCCTGATGGTGCGTCCTCTGCCGCCGACGCACTCATCGACGAGGTTTCCATCGAGACATTTCTGTGTGGTTTGATAAAGAGAGAATCAAACGGCTTCTCATCTAAAATGTTGGGTTCCACTTCCTAGAAATGGCTTTGTAAATAAATGTCAGCAGTTCATGATTTATGTCAGTGCTAGTCACCAACACGTGGGAAGGGATGTTGTTTAGTTAGAAAAACGTTGCCTTTCGATTTTATTTTTCAGGCTGTCGGGGGTATTGGATAGTTTTTGAATGAGTGACATCAGGTCAACTTTTTTTAGTTTCTTTAGCTGCGAGTGTAAAGTCTTTTTTTGGTCTGTTTCTAATCCACAAACCCACTAATTCCATTCCATTACCCTCAGACATCACAGCTTCTCAGATCCAAAAGGGAAAAATGTCAATCTTCAGTCCATCATCATCTTTGGTGAGGTAGCTGGCATGCGTTTCGCTACTTGTCTGCTGTGTGTTCGCCTGCCTGGTCCTGGCTGGAGGCATTAGACCACTTCTGGCCAAGCTGTGGACTCTGGCCTCCCCGTGCACTGCTTCCGCCTGCGGTGTGGCGTGCCTCCTTCCTGTGTGTGTCAGAGGCAGTTTGGCCTGATTTATAAGCCCTTGACACACAGCGCTTTGGACCCCACCTCTGCTGCTGGAATGGCTATTCCATGTGTCGGTGGTGGATCCACCTGGGTGGTTCTCCACTGATGGGGGTCAGATGTGGTCTTGCTCACGAGCTCCAGGAGCTCAGGGGAACCTGCCGTGCAGACAGTGTGGAGAAAAAAGTGCTTTCAGAAAATGTGGTTTCAGGCTTCGGTTTTAGTCCAGTTAAAGCAACAGGTTTGAAGCAGTGTTACCCATATGATTGGCTCTTTCTCAGTCGGCACCTGTTTGGAACCTAAAATTAAATTAAATGCAAGTTAAAGAAGACGGCTGAAGATTGAATTTTGGTCAGTTTCAAAGTTTCATTTGGTAAACTTTATTAAAAGTTACCTTGAGACTAAACCTGTCACTGAACCACAGAACCTGTCAACAGCTTTACTGCTTTGAAAGGCATGTTATTCTTAAATAATCTCCAAAATTACATCATTTATCACAGCCAGAAAGTGTAAAAACAGAAAGAATCATTGGATTATCAACTAATCATCTGTGATGTGACATTTCTTGGGAAAAATGATCCAAATCCAAGTTTAAAGTGGTGGCATCTCAGCAAAATCTCTTTATTCTGTAATTAAAAAAAAAAATGTAAAAAATAAAGTCTTTGCAAAAACCAGATTCTGTAAAAAATAAAAAAATTCTGTGTTTCCTAACGTAGCAGAAAAGCCATTAATGACTCGGCTGCGACCAACCGCCATGTGACAAAAATTCTGTGACTTTTCGGCTGAACTGGACTGAACTGCAGGCTGTGCTGACACGGAGCCAATAGCTGTGTTATACTTTACAATAGATATTTTTCATTTCCCCTCATTCTGGTCATGGTTGTACTGCTTCTATGGAGGTGCAGGACTTTATATTGCAGTGAAATATTAAACCAAAAAATGTGGCAGGAGCAAAAGAACTGAACCAGAAACTGCTTGGGGTTCAGTGGATTAAACTGCAAAAGCACATTTTTGGTCATATTTTATTAAGACAAACTTGTGAGTTGTAGCTTAACGGTTAAGGTGCATATCACATAATCACAGCATCCATAGTTGGAATTCTGTTGGGTTGGATCTTTTTTGCACTTTGTACTGCTGTTTCTTTCATTACAATTTCTGTCTAGGCCTCTGCTATCGAACAAGGACAAAAATGCAAACAACACACCTAAAAAAACTTCTGAAATGACTTGATTTGGGACTCACACCGAGGTCAAAGAGCCAAAAGTGCATCTCCACTGACTCACTATTTTTCCATTTAAAAGTTGCCTTTTAATAATCACACATACTTAGGCTTTGGGTTTTGTTGTATGGTTAACACCTATTGCTCAAGATTTCACAGAGCTGCACTTGTTAAAGGAAAAAAAAAACAAAACCCCAGAGAAGTATAACACCTTTTGCAGGTTGTGAGATGCTGACATATAAGGTAACGTTAGAAAAACGGATTAACACCAGCAGATCTGCACACGTATTTAAGCAGTGTTTTAGGGCTGTGCGGCAGGTGAGTGGTTCTGTGTGGCAAGAGGTCAGGTCGGTGTCACTGCAGGTGGAGTGGAACAAATAGATGGCTGAATTTAGACACACGAGGAGAACAGTGTGCGGGCCTGTGACGTCCGTCCAACAGACCATCTCTTTGTATATGCTCGGGGGAGGAATTTCTGATTTGAAGCTGCAAAATTATTATTATATGTAATCAAGTAATTGTACGAAAGTAGAAACTGTTGGCTTAAAAGACAAAAGTATAATTTGGGGCTGCTGAGGTTTAAAATGGTCTTCTTTACTTTGCTGAAGTTGCGTTTTGTTTTGCTCTGTTCTTGGCTCTTTGCGAGGATTCCCAGCTGCTGTGTTCTAAAAGCGTTCTGAGAAAGTTCTGCAGAGTTCTGGTAATCTTTTCAGCGAGAGGATTCCTTTTAGTTCCCAGAATGTTGCTCTTAGGGGCAGGATGATGTTCCCTTAAGACGCTTTTTTCCGATACTTGCATTGACAACGTCTTTCCTGTCTTATCATGTGACATTGTGTAAACGTTTTATAGCAGAACGTTTTCAACATCCCCAAAACATCCTCAGAACGTCACAGGCCGACTGTTTTACCCTTGCAGATGTAATCACATTATAGTAAGGTTTTATAAAAATCCCTTTCTGTCTTCTGAGGCCTTGATAGCATTGTGGAAACATTTTTTGATTGTTGGCTCTTCTGTTATCATCTCACATAATCTGACAACGTCCTCCAAACATCCTCTGAATGTTAAAATATTCGGTCTTTGTTCACTTTATCCTCATAGGAGCATTACTTGAAATGTTCTTTAAAACATTTGATTAGCATGTTTTCTTTCAAACATCATAAGCACTTGAAGGTTCTGTTAGCAACGGTGTGGGAACGTTAACTGCTTGATGGGTTGTTAATATAATTTTTATGCCAAGATTTGATTGTACAGAAATGTACATTGATGTAAGCCTGGGGTGTCCAATCCTGGTCCTCGAGGGCCACAATCCTGCATGTGTTAGATGTTTCCCTCTTCCAACACACCTAATTCAAATGATCAGCTCATCATCAAGCTCTGCAGAAGCCTGATCACGATCCTGATCATTTGAGGATTGGACACCCCTGATGTAAGCCTATGCCATCCTTGATTCTTTGTCAGTATTCACTTTTCAGCCTTTTGGTTCTAAAAACATTCTGAGAAAGTTTCGCAAAGTTCTAGTAATGTTTTTAGTGGGAAGATTTCCATTAATTCCCTGAATGTTTTTCTTGATATAAAGTTCTCTAATCTGAAGTCTCGATCACATCTTCAAAACACGTTCAAATGTTGGCATTTGTCTCGTTGTTATCATGCAACATAATCTGACAACTTCCTTCAAACATCCTCTGAACGTTAACGTGCAAACCTTTAACCACACTGGAACATTATTTGAAATGAGAAATATCCTTAAAACGTTCTTGAAACATCAGATTGGATTTTGTTCTTTCAAACATGATTAGAACTTGTAGGTAATGTGGGAACTTTGCCTGCTTGCTGGGTTGTTCATATGACATCAACGCCAGAAATGACATTGGATTGGAAATGTAACTTGGAGTGAGCCTGATTCATGTTGACTTTTAAAATGAAGAATGAGACTATAAACCGTGAATGCGGCTGACAGAGCTGCAGAGAGCTTTAGTTTCAGTTGGATACGTGAACTCGGTTTACTTCCTTATGCTCACTAACGACGGCGCCTCCATTTTACGCGCCGGAGCGCCGTCCCTCGCAGTCCCCCCTCTCCCTGCGTGCCTCTCGCCTTGCCTCCGCTGTTTAAATGGGCCAAGTTGAGAAGCGGCGGAGAGTGCAAATCTTGTTTGGTCTGGGTCTGTGAACTTCAGCGTGACTTCAGCGACATACACAGGGTTTAAAAACTAACAACTCCTTCCAAACTTTAAACTGTATTAACGTTGCGCAAATACCCTGGAATATTAAGCCTCGTGTGTTATGTGTCTGATTAGTGACATATGGTTTAAGTAAGAGGATAAAACGCACTATTATTAGTTTATTTTTAATTATCTCTTTTTTGGCTGTAAAATCGTGGCCACATGTGCTCTCCCCCTCCCAAGTCCCCATAACAGAATCCATGAGCTTTGTTTTTTTTAAACATTTGTTTTTATATATATATGTGTATAAAGATTGCACAGCCAATTAAAAAACAGCCTCTACTGAGTGGATGTTGAAAAAAAAAAATCTTCCTTTTTTTTTTTTAATCCAGAGAAATACTAGACACGACGCGTCGCCGCGACTGGTAATGATTACCGGAGGTAGCAGAATGTAAGGGGCTCAGGGCTTCCCAGCATGTCAGGTATTAACAGAGCGAGTGTGATTAAATGTGGGAGGTAGGAGCTGCGAGGCTGGCGGAGAGCGCTGCTGCCGCTGCGAGCTGGAAACTACTGAATGGGAATCTATCCGGCAACTTCGCCAGACCGCTGTCTCACGGCGACACGGGGACTCTGCGTAAAAACAAGCGGCGCGTCTCCAAGTCTGGGTCAGCCCAACTCACAGACGAAGAGGACGCTCAAGTTGGATCGGCGGAGCAGCTTTTCACTTGTTACCGGCGCTCGGCTCCCACTAACATGCCTGCCATCAAAAAGGAAAGGCTGGATGGAGACGACATGGCATTGACTGCGTTCAACCAGTCCGAATACCTGGCCCCTTTAAATGCCACCGCTATCCCCGTGGTGACCCCGCATCCGCCGCCCTACGACCACATTTTCGCCCATCACCGCGCTTACTTGGGGCTCCACGACTCGGCGCTGCATCACCAGCACCTCCACCATCATACGGACGACTTAATGCTAGAGCGGTTCTCCTCCATCCCAGACTTTCAGCCCTTCTTCGACAACGGCGAGCCGTGCATCGAGGTGGAGTGCGGGGAAAACAAGGCTTTGCTTTATATCAATAAACTGTGTCAAGGTAGTAAGGGACCCTCAATTAAATACAGGGGCGAGTGGCTCACCCCCAATGAGTTCCAGTTTGTCAGTGGACGAGAGACTGCTAAAGATTGGAAACGGAGTATTAGACACAAAGGTAAGAGCGAACCCCTTCACTTTTTTCGCACGTTTCACGCGTAAAGAAAAGGGCACTTTAGCGTCAATCAATTTCGAGACGCCGCTGACTGTGGCTGCGAACTTGGGTCTCGTGGTTCGGTACTGAGTTTTGGAGTGAAAGGGTTACAGCAGTCAGTGCGTAAGGAGACGGATGAGAAAAAGGCGCATATCCTCCACATACCCTCCGAGCCTTTGACATAGAGTTTGGGCTGCGATCACACACCAGAGCCGGGGCGTCTGGAGTTGTCTGCGCTGGACTGAGGTGAAAAGTTAGATCATTAAATGTGTGACAGGTCAAAATTGTATGATTATTATTATCATTATTTTTGGTCACCACTGTGGGATTCCCGTTCAGTGCACTTGTGCATGGGTGTTTTCACTTTTACGCATTGCATTGTGAGCTTTTGAAGAGACTTGATCACGAAAAGTGATGATTTGGTTTTGGCCACTTAACATCACAGTCAATGTTTAACGCGCGTATTTTGCAGCCAGTTCTTCTTTTTCAGCCGAATTTCAAAAGAACAGCTGCTGTTTCAGACGCCTCTTGCACGTGTTTGGTGGGTATTTTTGGTAAAACAAGCTTATCAGTAGTGATGTTGTCCCGTTATTTTTTACATTTTTTCGTTTTTGTGTTGACATTTATAGCACAGCATTTTATATGCAGTAATTAGTGCGCCCTCTCGCCACGCACACACACTCACGCACACGCTCATACAAGGTTACTCAGGCAGAACTGACACGCATTAAGATGTGTGTGTGTGTGTGTGTGTGTGTGTGTGGGTGAGGGGGGAGGGTGTCGCCCCCCAGGTCAAAAATGATAGCCTTATAGTTTGATATACCGATTCGTATAGACGGATGACAGTAGGCTTCTGTCTCTCTGGCTCAACACACTGGACTGTTGCTGCAATTAGACTTGGTGTTCAAATCATAGAGAGATAAGTTTGTGTGCAGGTACTGACTCCTTCACTCATGCACTGTGTTCAGTAGATGCTGTTTTTAAAACCAGATTTGGCTTTAAAATGTATGCCCTGAGATGACGAGCTCAAGATAAATGCAAATTTTCCAGCAAGTTTCTGACACC
Source organism: Stegastes partitus (assembly GCF_000690725.1). NCBI lineage: Eukaryota > Metazoa > Chordata > Actinopteri > Pomacentridae > Stegastes > Stegastes partitus. The sequence continues at coordinate 68,892 of NW_007578441.1, forward strand.
TGATCACATGCTGTGTCATGGAGGAGATGAGGGTCCTGGATGCAGAACATGTCTGGTACAAATCCACTGACAGTCTGTCTCTCTTGTTTGTTTCTAGGAAAAAGCCTCAAGACTCTTATGTCCAAAGGAATCTTACAGGTGCACCCTCCAATCTGTGATTGTCCCGGCTGTCGAATTTCATCTCCAGTGGTGAGAATGCTTTGTTTTCTGTCAAACTGATGTTGCTGCTCAAATGCATTTCTGTACTTTTTGCGTCCATATGTTAACGAGGAGAAGCTGCAGTTTGTATTTGACATGAAGGCGACTTCTTTCCAGTGGATATAAAGGGTTAAACGATTGTTGTTAACTGTGGTGGTTAAGACTCGTGTCATTTTTGGTGAAGGTTACAAGGAGCACAATGCACTCAGACAGAGCAGGAAGCTAAACTGATATAATACAGATATCTGTGTTGAAATCTTTAAGTTATTTTCTTTTATAGTGAAGCAGTAGAATTGTTTTTGATTCTTTTTGTCTCAGTCAGATTTAAGATGAATGCTTGTTCTTCCTTGGCTGTTACATCAAGTCAGGTTTTTATTTATTTTGCCCACAATCACACATCAGTGCATGGCAATCTCCCTCTTTCTAATGCTTTCTGTTTATCATTATTTTCCTCGTAGCCCAGAGTTTAGATTTTGTGTAGCATGTGTGAAAGCTGGATTTGGCACACTGATATTTTATTGTTTTATTATTGTGGTGTCACTCAGCTTTACTCCAGTCGTGGATGAGCGTGTAAGAGTGTATGTTAAAGCTTTGTCTCTGTAACCTTGACGGCGAAGACCCTACAGGCACACGTGTCAACTTTGATGGTAATTTTTCTCAGCATGAATATCAAATCCACTTTCAGCCTTTCACAGAGGCAACGTATCAAACGGCCTTTTAGTCAGAGGCGTCGAGGCGCCCAGTATGTCTGCTTGACGTCGGGTATCGTTGGTCTGGCTCCTCTGTCTCACTGAATCAGCTTCCTCACCTGGCTGTTGAACTTTTGTTTGCCTTGTGCTTCCCTCAGGGCTCGGCCAGGGGCACGATGCCAAACCTTGAGGCCTTGCAGGTGTGTCACGATTATGGCATCACCACTCGTGTGTGTGTCTGTGTGTGTTTGTGTGTGAGTGTGTATGTGTCAGCTTGAGGCGAGCACACTGCCGGCTCACTGCCGCCAAATCTGTTCACACAGGTGCAGCGGGTTGTGAGTGTGTGTGTCTCTGCCCGTGTGTGTGTGTGTGTGTTTTTATCACCACAGAGCGCATCTGTCGTCGCTCCCAAGCACTAATCTTGAGGGAAGGGTGTAAGAGGCTTAGCGAGCTACTGAGCGTGGCTACTGCTGATTATTGTGTGCGAGGCACGCAAGGCAAAGGCGGTTTTGATAAGCCGGAGGTGTTTGAGTGATACAGGTAAACTGGTGACATTTTTTGCAGCCAAGAATGAAGACCTGCACCTTCGCACACAGGGTTCAACCAAAACAAATCACCTGAGGGAGGTCGGGGGCAGGATAAACAGACAGTAGACAGACTCATGTCTTATTTTTTTATTTTATATTTTTTTGCAGAAGGATTTGAGAATCTCAGTGTGTTTGCTTATGTTTAGGCTCATTACAGATATCACAGTGATTGGCTTTTGGCTTGCTATGGCTTGTACAGTTCCACTTCAATTACAGCTGTGACAGGGAAAACTTTGTTATTGACGTAAGCAGAGATATGAGAGCCTTAAGGTTGTTGTTGTTGTAGCCGTCTCTCCCTCTCCTCGGCTGGCGGTGAAGCCTAAAGTCTAACCCGCCGAGCGAATAGCACCGTGACACACATACACACACACGTCGACACACTCAGGCTAAGTATGTTGGCAGTTTCATGCGAAGCAGCGAGGGTTAGGCGGAGGAGGGAAGGCAGCGGGACTTGTATGGCCTGTACTGGCGTCTCCCTTTCTCCCCACTGCCTCCCCTCAGGGCATGGCAGCCAGCACTCCCTCACTGATGAGCTCTCTCTCTCTCTCTCTCACACACACACACACACACACACACACACGCTATATGCCTGCCTACTGACACAAATTACCTCATGCCGACATTTATTTTGAAAGTTTGACGGCTGAACTTTGAGTGATCTTGTTTCGCTATAGGCATGAGGCAAGCGATCATAAAAAAAAAAGTACAGCAGCTGGTGGGAAGACGTTTCACCTGCCTGCACAGAAATCATGGAAGTTAATTTGCTGTGTCTGCTGAGCGCAAGCTGTTTAGAACGACACGACACAAACTGAACTATGGTTGCACGCTACAGTTTAGAGTTTAAATAATGTTGTCTATCCATGCTGTTAAACTGAATCCATATATGTGCTGCTGATGAATGTCTGTAGAGGTGTGTTATATCTCTATTAAGCCTGTTATTATGTGCTTATCAGGCGCGTTAATGATTTCTGTTGTTCCAGTTGAAGTTGTGAGATGCTCATTCCGTGTCTTTTGCACGCCATCGACATAAGACTCAAGATTCACGTCTGCTTGTTGAAGTTTATTCTCAGCTCTGCGTATTTGTGTTTTCGTCTGTGCATATGTTTGGGCGAGTTTGTATTTGCGTCCTTGTGCGTGCATGTCTGTGATTGTTTGCACGCCTGATGCTGGCTGACTGCTCGCCGGCTCGCTGTGTGTGCGCACACATTTGTGTGTTTGTGCGTGTCTGTCTCCTCCCGGGAGAGCTGGGCTTCCTCTGCTCTGTTATTTCAGCGGAACTGGCGGAGGCCGGGAGGAAATTGCACTCCCCTCCTCCGGCTCGTAAAGACCTCCTCCAATCAAGGGCTCCTCTTGCAAAGTGGAATTAAACACACAGTCACACATATCGGCACGTACGCACAAACACACACGAGCACACGTTTTGCCTATAAGTTATGGCCTGTCTCATTATGCTGTCATAATACGACCTCCAATGGGGTTAATAAGGAAAAGAAAATTATAAATAAAACGCGTCATATTGAGTGAGATAATGGAAGTCTGTCTTTAGCCACCTTCATAGATCAACTATGGAATATTTGACGCTTCTCTTGTATGTGTTGTGTGTTTGTGCACATGTATGCATACGTGTTGCTGATGCTACGTTGCTATGGTAACACTGGAATCGGTCACTTGCCCAGAAGTGTGCAGAACTGTGCATGTGCCGAGTGTATTTTTGCTCTCTTGTGTGTGTTTCTCCGTGTATTGGACAAATTAGATATTAAGTGAGCCTCTGGTGTTATGTAGAGTCACCATCTCGCTGACGGAGATCAATACGACCTGGAATGTGTCGGACATCCAGAAACACAGCAACAGTTCACGTACAGGCACATGTGAAAATGTTTTTGTGCCTCTCGTTGTCTTGCTGTGAGTAATTCAGTTAAAGCAAACTGTTTAATTTAGCAAATTAGCCATTAGCTTCCACTGGTGTCCATCTCAGCAAGATGCAGAAGATTGAGAGCTCATTGTGTTTGCTTGTATGAACGTACATGCTTTGTGTTACAGTGTGCCAGTGGATGTATGGGTGTTTGGGTGCAGCTAAAAGAAGTCGGAGGATCTGTTTATCAGCTAAATGTGGTTTATGGTGATGACGCCAATGGTGATGTTATTTGAGAACAGTACTCCCCAACTTCTGCATATGTGTGTGCACAGAAAAGTGTGTTCGCATTTGTTTCGTGCAGCCTCACTCTGCCACATCAGACCTCTGCAGTCAGTTCTGTAGTGTCAGAGTTTGACTTTCATACATCCATCGATGCACTCAAGCAAACACACATAAGCAAAGGTTTACAAGATGGTAAATTCACCAGTCTTGTCAAGTTATATTAAGTTTTTGATTTACTGCGTTTGGTGATTATAATGATCTCCACCAAGGTTAACATACAGAATGTTATTCTTTAGTTATATTCAGTGCTAATAATCTACTAAAAAGTGAGCATGTAGAAGTTTTGAAACACATGTGCTCGATTTTGCCAGCATGCTTGAGAATGACCACATTTTCTATTGGTTCTCCCTTCCACAACTTCAATTTACTGCTACCTTTATTTCATAAATGAGGCGTCGCTGAGTGGAAAGTTGTGCGTATTAATGTATAGTTAATCGTCCCAGTCAATTTATTTGCTGAACTTTAAATGGGATTGTAGTAATTGTCGGGATCAAATTAAACTCTCGGGAGGACCAAAATAACAGAAAATATCAGCTGAATTTGCCAAAAGCAGCTTCATTCTCGCCTCCGCTTCCTCCCCACCCCCCGCGCTTGTCAGGGGAAAGAAAGGCGCAGTCGTTACCTGTCTGTAAAGCTCCCCTGTGGTGACCTCGGTGGGCCTGTACAAACACTGAGAGGGGAGACAGAATGAGGGAGGAAGGAGGAACGAAACAAGAGGGAAAGGGAGAGAGCGGGAGGCGCGCTTGCACGCCTGACTGCACCGGCACTGACCTCCCAGCGCCGAGCCGGCAGCCTCCCCCCTCCACCTCCGCCGCCTCTCGCCCTCTGTGCACCTCACCCCCTCCCCCTGCTGCTGCCTCCCTCCCTCCCGTCCCGCCTCCTCCTCCTCCCTCCTTCGCCTTGTGCCGCTCCACTGGGCTGCAACTGCCCGCTCGGCTCAGCGCATGGGGGCCGAGTGTGCAGGAGAGCATGCGCGCGTGTCTGCGTGTGCGTAAATGCATGTGTGTGTGTGTGTTGGGGAGGCATTGGTCTTGGTCGCATGCCTGTCTGCCCTACAGTGCTTTCTCACTTTTTTTTTTCCTCTCTCTCTCTTTCTCTCACATGGCCTTCAACAACCAAGTGTTGCCTTCAAGTCTGTACATACGCACACACACGGCTATCCAGAATCAGATTTAATTTGCCAAATACGTTCGCACTTGTAAGGAGTCTTGTTGGATAAAGTTGCAGCTTGATCTCATAGTTGCATTTCTTTGCACAATGTTTGTGTGAAAATGCATGCGTGGCAATATTTTAACACCGAACTAGAATCTCAATCTTAAAATATACCACAACCCATTACCTATGTCTACATAACTTCTTCGAACACAAAAAAAAATCCAATACTTGACCTGACTAAAACATTTAAAGCCAAGAGCTGTAGTGTTGTTTAGTAATTTAATATATCCATCTGTGCTGAAGCGCCCACTTTTTCAGAAACAAAAAATCCGACTTGTCGTGTTGCACCTGTTGAAGGCTTATGCTGATGATGCTGCTGTGTGATTTATATCTTTTCAGCAGGAATGTATGGATTCGTGTTCATGCTGGTTGATTGATTCAAATACTTTTGCTGCAATCCAAGAATAATAAGTCAAGAAAGCCCTTTACAAATGTTAAAGCAGCGCTCGCCAGTGCTGCTTTAATTTGACCTTAAACACGACAGACTGCAGCTTTAAATGAACTGTTTGACGCCGAAAGCTTTCCAGACATGTCCGTACTCTGTTTGTTATCACAAACAATGCTGTGACAGTACTGATGCGATTTTTAGTATTATATGTTCGATGTTGAACGTATACAGACAGGCTGACAGGCACACAAACATGTAGCAACATACAATATGAAGGCAAGAGGAAACGAGATGAGATGTTTTATCTCGAGAGCAGACCTATATTACAGTAATTGTTACTAAACCTACAAAATCTGTATTGTCTCCCTGGACAAGGAAAAAATACAGATTATTTGATGACCGCAGTGTGTATGACCACACAGTTTAGCAGAATTGTCGTGTTTTTCACGAGTTTAATCCTTCGCTTTTGTAAATAAAAGCATCTATACGAGCCTGACATTCTTATGCGGGAAGACTTCAACTTAATCTGATTACATACATCCACTTTATTGACAGTTATTCGTGAATTATGCGCTACACTAATAATTTGATTATAACCAGATTAAGCTAATGTAAAGCCCCTCTGTGGCCTGTCGCCTGCAGTCCGGCGTCTGATTTCTTTCCGTTTTCTTTTTCTTTCTGAACATGCACCAGAAAGTACAGTGGATGCAAATAGGTGTTTCTATAAACGGTGTCTCCGCTCATGGTGAAGAAAACACCAAAAATTATTTTGAGATGATGGCAACGCAGCTTTTATGTCACAAATAATACTGGAAGTAATAGACCTTGTATTAATGTGCTCTGTGAATTCATCAGAGCAAATCAGTCTCTGTGGGGCTTTTCTTTTTTTCTTCTCTTTTCTTGTTTTGTGGCTCCAATAAGCGATTTTTCGCAAATCCTTACAGACATCGTCCCCGACTATCAAACAAATCATATAAACTTTATTATTGGGTTAGTGGGGGAAAATGTGATTACTGTGAACCATGTAAACACCTTAATCAAACCATTACCTTAATCTGATTATTCACAGTAGTCAAAGTTATACTGGTGGTGTTTGCATACTGAGCATCTGACAAATTTGTGGCTAATCACCTTTTCTGGATGCACCTGTGAAAATGTCAGGACGGCCTTTTTGGCGCATTCGAGTCTGAGATAAGGAGACGAGACTAAACAAAGTAAGATTTTTTTTCCCGACTATTTTGTGATGAATTGGGTTTCGGGCTCACGTAAACACACACTGCAGACAAATTGTTTGTTTTGGCCGTGGTTCAGAGCTCTTATGTTAGCGCCGTAATGACCGCCGAGGCCCCCATCTCCCACCTCACGCTCAGTTTTTTTTTTTTCCTTTTTTTCTTTCCGCCGTTCTCCTTCTCTGTCGTCTCCTCATCCCCCCTCCTCCCCGCCACCACCGCCGCCGCCGCCGCCTCCCCCTTTTTACCCGAGTGCTCGCGCCAAGTCGGCCCGCCATCCCGCCTCCACACACACACACACACACACACACACGCTGCGAGGTAACGGCAGACAGGCGCGTGACTCATTAGGCATTCGTCCCCCAGGGAGAGCGCTGGGGGGGCGCGTGCGAGGGAGAGAGAGCGCCGCAGCTGCAGGAATGTCACGGGCGGCTTCTGCTGTGTGTGTTTGCGCATGTGTGTGTGCGCGTGCGTTTAGTGTGCGTGGAGGTGGGTGTGTGTGTGCGGATGTATGTGTGTGCGCTTGCTAATGCTGGTTGGAGCCAGCGGCAGGGCACTGCACCTTTCAGGAAATAACGCAAGGAGAAAGAAAAAAAAGAAAACAACAAAACCCACACACACACTTATTAGCGTTCTTTTCCACCAAGAGCTCATTTAAAAGTCTAAAATAAATTTAGAAGGAAAACATACGCTCGCCTTATAATCCCTGCTTGAATTTAAACATCTTTGCCGGCCAGCGATATTACCCTGATGTGTTTTTTTTCCTACTACAGGAGAATTTTATTTATTTTTTTGCTTTTAAACCCTAACCTATCTGTAAATTTATGAATTCAGGACATTATACAGGAGCACATATGGCTACATATATGAGCGCACTAAAATATTAAAGCCTTATTACCCATATATATCTACTAAACAAGAATGTATAGAGAGGACGCTTCCTGGCCCTTAGAAGACCATAACACCTTTGACTTATCGCCGTTTTTCAAGACTTTCAATAATTTTAGTGAGCCAAGATGAATACAGTGTGTTCAGCGCTTCAGTAAATCTCAGTGGCATTCATGTCTCTGAGAGGCTCCATTCTGTTGATACTCACTAAAGCTAAAAGCACAGTGATGATCTACTACAATCCAAACTAAAATTGTGCATTTTTATGGAATCTTGTCGAATTTAATTCAATACCTTCGTCAATCTTGTTTACAATGAAACTTGCACCTATCGGCCACAACATTAAAACCTGGTGAAGTGAATAACGTTGATCATCTTATAACAATGTAATGTTCTGCTGGGAATCCTTGAGTCCTGGCATTCATTTTACTTGCTAGCTTTTACACGTACCACCCACGTAAACGTTGCGATAGACCACACACCCCAAAATGGCAACGACACTCCCTGATTGCAGTGGTCTCCCCCCAGCAGGGCTAGGCACCACAAAAAATGCTTAGGAACAGCTTGAGGAACATGGCCAAGAGTTAAAGGTGTTGACTTAGGCTCCAAACTGCTCAGATACAAATCCAGTTGCCACAGGATACATCCTTAAAAAAAAACATACCAGAGCCACAGAGGCCCCAACCCCACAACCCACAGGGCCCAGTCTGAACTCCGGAGGTCCCATGTCCATGTTCCAACAAGTCAGAGTTCAGATCTGCACAATGTTGGACAGAAGGTTTTAATGTTGTGGCGATCTGTATGCATTTTTTTTTTTCCAGAGGCAAGATAATTTTTCCGTACATCGTGAATATATGCAAGTAATATGTTGACCTTAGTGGCCAAAACAGCTGCAGTTGACTCTGATTAGACACGCATTGCATGAATTATCATACAGTAAACTGTAATGTCAACTCTCTGGAAAACTATGTCCATAACTACTGCATTATAAATACACAAAATGTAGTGAAGTATCTGTGCACTGGAAATCACAATAAGTTTGTTCAACATGCAGACAAAAGTTCCCTGCTGCTTTAAAAAACACTGAGTTAGTTGAGCTTAGAAAGATAAAGCTAGCGAAGTTAGCAAGTTCAGTAAACTTAAAAGTTTAGTTCATTGTTAAACACAGATCTGCTTCCCTCTTACATGTTTTTTTATTATTATTTTTTTAAGGAGTCAGTTCTTCATTTGACTTCCAGCTGCAAGTGTTGGAATCTTTATAACCTGAGTTCATACAAACACCTTCCGTCGTTAAAAACAAAACAAGCGTTAGAGACTGGCTTCAATACTTACATTAGTAAAGAAACAAGCGTGAGTCAATTTAATGCGTATTAAAGACTCAAGGTACGTTTCTACCATGAGTAGGTTCTTCAATCTACCAAAATAAGAATCTCCCTATTTCAGTTTTGTTTCTTTAAAAGCATTATTCAGCAATACATTCATTAAACTCATCATTTTAAGTTGTCAGAACTCAAGTTAGAGCAGCTTGCGTTTTTAAATAAAATGCGCTTATTTTAAGTTGAATTAGCATGAAGCTATGTTTTAATAACTGTGTTTCAGGTTAGTTAAAAATATTTATATTAACATTAAGCTGACAATAACAGTTTAGTTAATTCCACTAAGATGAAGATATTTTACACTGGAAAACTCGCTAACAATCACTTGAAACTTGAAACTTTCAAGTGTTTTCCATTAGCTGAAGTCAACGGTGTTCTGTGAGGTAGGCTGAGTTAAGCAAACGCTCGTGTCGACTAGTTCGTTAAAAAACATTCTTTGAGTAATGGCAAGAAGTCAGCATCTCTGACTTGTAATCGGTTATATAACTATACTGAACACCTGCACTGCTCTCACAGCAAACTTGCAATAATTTGTCTGAATCATTGAGAGTTTTCAGTTCAAGTTCAGTTTCTAGTGATAGTCTGAGAACGTATCAGAGAATGTATGTATTATATTAATACATGAGTGTGTATCTGTGAGTTTCTCGAAACTGATTCTAGATGTTTACATCATGTACTGATATGACCGTTCCTATTGCGTGTCTAGATTGTGTAATCAGTCGATCGGTATCTCCCTATGCATGTGCGTCTGTGCATATGCATGTGTGGCTTTTTTATGCTTGTAAATCTGAAGCCCAGATATATTTCTTGGCTGCCTGACTGTCAGACAGAAAGCGTGGGAGGCGATATTCATAGAGGTGCTTTTAGTGGGACTTTTATGAGAGACTTTTTTCCATGGCTGAAAGGAGGTTGACCACACACAGTAAGGTTGCCTCAGCTCTACGCACACGCCTGCGTGTGTTTGTGCGTGCACGTACGAGCTCGAGCGCTCCGGCGCCCTTCCTTTGAGCGCTCCTACGTGGGCTGCCAGGGGTGTGTTTTGCTTCATGTTTTGTTTCAGAGAGCCCTCCCCCGTGCTGCGGAAGTGTTGCCGGAAGCAGTGGGAGCTCACCCCCAGTTCTGCGTCAGTGCCACTAAAGAAAGGATTGGGGCTTTCCGGGAGGAGAGAAGAGGGAGGAAGGGAGGGGGGCTGTCAGCCTGGGTATGTCACGGCCATGTGGGTGGTTGTCTACACGCACACACACAGCCACAGTCACGACTGCTCTGAGACAAACTATTCTTGTATACACTGTATTGCCGGCTTGCTCCAAGTAAAATCCCCCGCTTTGGAGGGGAATTCTAAGGAACACGAACAGGTGTGTGTCGATTTGGTGTGAGAGCATGCATGCATTTATGTGATGGTGAGGGTAAGTGTGCGCGTGTGTGTGTGTGACAGTGTGAAGACGGCAGTAAAGAGACCTAGTGGTGGATAACTTGCTTTTAACAGATGTGTGTGTCTGACGGATGGAACTGTGGCTGCATCCATAAAAGTGAGCCGCTCTGACGTGATGTTTTGCTCCTTTAACACTCTGTCAGAGCCCCAGCACTAAACTCCTACAGCAAGGCCTTGTGCGGAAGGAGCAGAAGTATCAGAAAGTGATCCACTGTCCTCAAACGCCGGTGCACAACTTGCAGAAAGCTGCAACGGAGAAAAAAAAGAAGAAAGAAGGGAAAAAAAAACTCTTTTTCCAGCAAGACACAGAGAAGGAGAAGAGAGAGAAATGTGCAGAACTCTGTGGCCTGCTCATCCTGGGGGATGTTTTCATCTTTCTCTGCCCCCCCAACTCTTTTTAATGTCTGCCATTTGAGAGACTCCAGAAGGGCTGCACCTGTTTGCCTCTTGGCTAGGAGCCCCCAAATCCCTCCTCCTGCCCCCGCCTGCCACTCATGCTACCGCACCTCCTGGGATGGATGGAGCGAGGGAAGGAGGGATCGGGGAGGAGTGTGGGGTTGCGTGTGGTGGAAGGAATAGCTGCAGGGCTCGAAGGCGTCCGGGAGTATGAGAGCAGAGATGTAGTCACATAGAGAGAGGAAGGGGAATATAGTTTCAAATCCAAGTCCACTCTCCCACACTGGACAGAGCTTCCTTCTGTGGAGCCTTCTCTCTTTCATGTTTTGACTCACCACATTCTCTTTTATTTCTGTATTTTCTCTCACCTCTCCTGGTCTCTCTCCTGTGCAAACCCACGTCTGCTCTCCCTCTCCTCCCTGTTAACTTTTATCCTCAGCCCGACGTTCCCTTGCTCTTCTCCAATTTCCTTTCCCCGACTCAGTTCTCTTTCACTCTCTCCATCTCTCACTCCTCCCACTTCTCCCTCTGCTCCTCTTTCTCCCCCTTTCTCCCATCTCTCTGTGATAGGACCATGTTAATCTGCAGTGACCTCTTCAGGTCACATTAAAGGTCGCCCAGCTTCACTTCCTAACGCCTCTAGGGCCGCACTCTCGTCTTAATCCCTACTTTTCTCTGCTAACTCCTGGCAGCTTTGGAACAAAATAAACACCCGATGCACCAACCAACCTTTTTTTCCCCATCAGTTTGGTTTAGAGTAGAAAAATATTGATAAATATGAATTCTGTCTTTGGTGCTGTAGAAGGGAACAGCATGTACCAAACGGAAGTTACTTCATTTCAGCAGAAATACCCAGTTAACATGATATAAAGTCTTAAATGTTGATTTAACGCAGTGATTCCCAACTATGTTTGTCTGATATACTCGTATGGCAGTGTTGGATAATCTCAAGTATGTCTTCATTGACACCAGCCAGCATACTATAGATATGTTAATTTAAATGGGTTAAAAAGCTTTGGTTATATAGTTCAGGCACTTATTCATTGTTTTAAGCAGGTGATTGCAAATATTTATCTGTTGCTTGTAACTAACAATTAGAAGCGTTCATTATGTTTTGATAACTAGTTTTCATGCATATTTAACATGAGATGTTTATGTCACATCTGTCCGAATGCAGGGCTGTATATATTTTTACAAGAGCTGAAATTTAAGTTTTCCCAAATCAGTTTAGCCGTTCCTCGACGAACACAAAATCAGTCAGTGATGCGCAACACAATGAAGATATCGTTGCGTTGGAGTCTTAATTTATGCCATCTGTACGTTTGAAGAGAGGGCTCAATGAGTTGCAACTTAAAAAGAGGTTTCTTTGTGTGGGTTGTAAACTGATGTTTAGAACTTCAGCGTCCAGAACTAGTGAGGCCTGTTGGTAAAGTGTCGTCTTTTTTTCTGTTTCACATGGTTTGCAGAACCGCGGGCGCTTGGCAGAGAAACGCACCATCCCCCTTCCACCCAACCGGGTGCCCAAGAAGGAGCTGGCCTCCATCTTCAGCAGTGACGACAGTGAAGGCAGCGAGCGGGCCAGTGGGGATCATGCCCACATCAAGCAGGAGGACGAGCTGCATTACAGTATCATGAGAAAGAGGTAAAGGCCGCAACGTAGCACCAGCTTGTTGTTACTTTTGGATCCCATGTCTGTTCTTGTTCTTCCTTTTTTTTTTTTTTTTCAATTACTAATTACAGTTTTGCGTAAGCTTTTATTGTGTCTGAAAATGCATTGTGAAATCAGCATGTGGAGAAAATGTCACGCTAGCCTCTGAGGTGTCACTTGTTTAAAGGAAATAATTGATAGTAATAAGTTCTGTGTTTTGTTTGCTTCTCTTCGGATCCTGTCTAATAGCAGATGGATTCAGCTTTGAAAAAAAATAATGGCACCTCAGACTTGTGTAGTATTTTCATCAGAAGTGATTTGGGAATAATATTGAGGTGTTAAAGGCTTGTTTTTTTTTAGACAAACAGACAAAGCTGCATTTTTAAAAATATATGTATGGCTTTTGGTACGAGACGTCTAATGGAAGTTGTTGAGCTTCCAAAGTGTTAATTGGTTTGTTGGTTGCGTTTTGTTGCTGCTGCCAAGTCTCAGTGTATCTGTCTTGACTTGATATGGAAGGACTGAGTCACCTTAGTCACCGTTGTCTGCTTCATCCCATCCTTCGATGTGCGAGGGAGCGGCTTGATCAAAGAGTGTTCAGTATAAAACATTTATCATTAGTCGTTACGTGTTCATGCTGTTTTCCTGCACCTTTTCAGCTGTTGTAAAGAACATTTTAAATGAAATGACTACATTTATAATTTGCTTTGATGTCAATTTCTGTCTTTTTTTTTGGTACTCAACAATCTTATATGATTTTACAGCTGACAATGTGATTAGGTGAAGAACACAAACTATGACTAGTTATAAGAAGTAGCGAATGCTGCACAAACATTCAGCAGTGGTGAAACCGTACAGTCCAGCATGCACCTATAAACTATATGGATGCACGCTGGACTGTAAACGTAGTCTCTGGATCCTCATTCTTCACACTATAGTCTTGTTATTATTGCCATTAGATCAGGAGGGAAGCAGGAATGTCTTGTTTCAGTTGGGCCATTTTTATTTTTGAGAAATATTTGGTTCTGAACCACTATAAAAATGCCCCAATTGTGTCTATTACAACATTAAATGGGCTTAGGAATGTTTATACATGAAATCTGCATATGAATATACATGAAATGTTCCGGTTGGAGAGGAGGGATCGGGCGTTGTACACGCTGCAGATTGTCATAAAATGTGGGCTGCGTTCACCATAGACCTGTTGAGATTCGATTGAGTAGTCATGTTCACATTTTCATACATGCAAAAACGCACATGGAAGGTTACAGTAAGGTCACATCATTAGGATGAGTGAAATGGTCTCTGAGGAGCACTCGCTGTCACTGATGGCGAAGATGAACTAAAACAAAATGTAATTTTTTATTTTTTTTGCTCCCTTTAGACTGGAACAATTATCATGTGGATTTTGTTGTTACTTGGTATGTACATAAACTAATTTGTATTATTCAGAAATCAGACAGATGACGGACACATATGATGCAGAATCTGTTCATTGATTAACCCCAGTAAGTCCCCAGCTGCATTATAAGCAGCTTGTGCAACCTCATTACAGGAGGGGATGTTTTTCATGTCTTGAGACTTGCGTGTGACACGGCGGACAGCGCAGCAACTGTGAACCTTTAAATGGATCCACTAACCTCATTTAAGAGGGCTTCCCCTCCCCCTGACACTTGTGCCGCTGGCGTGTTAAGATGATAATGAATTTAAAGAACACTTATGACTAATATGTCAGGCTTTTACCCTTTGAAAGGCGACGGACTCGCTGGAGCCGCAGCTCCGGTCTGTCGTGGGCATCCGTCTCAGCCCTGCTTTATCCCGCAATGTGGGTCTGGACGAGCAGGATAATGGGATGTCCAATCATGGAAATGTGATTTCCATTGACCGCAGCTTCGTAAGTGAGTCGTAGAAGGGTCTTAACAAATTGGATTTGGCCAATGGATGTGAAAAATACAGGGGCTTTGTATACATGTGTGAGTGTATCTGTGCTGTCTCATCCTCACATCATCAGGGCTGGCGGCAGCGCTGTCACACCCACTTGGTTGCAGGAACCTGCCTACTGTAACTGTACTTTAATCTGCATGGGAACATCAAATGTGCCACATGTCAATTATTTAACTTACATAATGCCTGATGCGGTAAATCAGCTTCTTGTAGCGTTGCATTAGGAGGTTTGTTGGACTCAATTTCCCAGTTTTTCCAGAGCAGAGCTTTATATAAATGCAATGCAAAGTGATTTTGTGCAACATTCAGAAGTGACGGTTGTCTGGGTAGTTTAGGAGGCTGATTAGTGTGCATAAAGACTTTTTTTTTCTATTTGTTTCAACAGGTGTGGTTTTCATAGCATTCTCATATGGGCTTCTCCAAAGTTCATTATAGGACAGCCCACCTTCTTCTAATCAGATTAATGTTAATAGTCACCGGCTTTATAGACAATTGGTTTACTTGGCGCTCCATAGATCTGCATTTGTCCTGCTGAATAAGCAGAGACCACCTACAGACTGAAGTGCTGCCGAGCCACGGAGCTAACCAAATAGTCATTATCACAGTCAGATGCAGAAAGTATTGTAGGTCTTGCAAAATTCACAGGCACTGGGAAGTGTGTAGCTTTGTATTTGTTTGGTGAGTGTGCTGCAGATTGTTTGCATTTCACTTAGACTTGTTAACAGTGATTTATGGATCTGATTTATGGACTAAATATGCGGTTTTCAACAAGTCCCGGTGTTGAACGGTCATAGGTAAAAGAAATGTGAACTTCTTGGTTTAAACAGTGGCCTCCTGTGTGAAGTGCAGTGTTATTTTGACCCATTTATCCTCCCCTACCTCCTCCCTATGCAGACTTTGTGGATCTATAATTACGCCGCCTCACTTCCTCCTTGCGCCCGTCATAATTGCTGCAGCCGCTGTCACGATGAAACGCTCGGGGTTGAATAAGCTGCTATCAAAAACAACCTATGGGGTGTTTTTTTATGGGAGGATAGCGTCAGGATTTTAGTGTCTTACTCAAGGGCAGAACAAAGCCTACCTCAGTGTTTGTTTCAGTTGGCCATAGATAACAAGGCTTTGATTGAAAAGTGCTGACTGAGAGTCTGGGTAATCACCTGGCAAGCGTCGTGGATTTCATAAGTTACACCTGCTGACGTCTGCCTTTGAGCCTGCAGCCTCTAGAAAAAAAACAAAAACTTCACCATACTCATTATTAACCCCCACCAAAACAAACACAGACAGTCTCTCGGGTTTTCGATCAGCCATGAGGTCATTTCCTGCTTGATCTCTCATATGCAAATGCTTCCGTCTACAAAGGCGAAGAAAATATTATTAGATCAACGCTTCTGAGCTCAAGCAGTTTCTGAATGCTTTTTGCTCCTGTCACATTTTTACTCACGGTCGACTTATTTTTTCACTGCAATGAACAGTCTCACACCTCTATGGAAACACCATGGCTAGAAGTAGAGAGAGTTCAAAAATATTAAACAATTAGCAAACAAATTTCTGAAGACATAAGATATATAAAAAAGAAGACTTGACATGTGTCACATTTTTTCCAACTGCCCACAGATTTTATCGACACTGGGGAAAAAAATGGCGGGTCTACATACCAGAGATATTTTACTATGTACGTTTTTAATTTGTTTACTTCCTTGTCTCTTGTCTGCTCTGTTCAAACACAGCCGGCAGTTCAGTCTGTCTCAGAATTTTTGTCATATGACTGCTGCTTGATGGAGAGTCAGTAATGGCTCAGCTCAGTTGTGCAGGAGTGCAGAAATTATTTGTTTATTTTACACAATATGATTAGAACAAGCAAATAATTTTTGACATATTTTTAAATTAGTCATGTAAAATAAAGTCGTTTTAGTAAATATTGCAATTTTTGGCTTAGATTTGGAAATATTTTTATCAAATAATTGGTTTAAAGACTGTCTGAAAGTTGAAAATTTGCAGATTCCGACTCTCATAAACGTTGTAATTTGGCAATTTCTCAAATGTAACGTGCCTTTCAAACCCATCAGAGGTTTTTGGGGTTCAGAGGGTTAAGCAGGAAAAGGAAAGCTGTCTGCAGACCTTTACCACCAACCGACAAAAGCATCAAACAAGTTGTTTGGTCAAATACTACATCTCTTCTTATAAGGCTGTTCTTGTCCTGTGTTCTTCTGTTCGTCAGGGAAAAACGCTGATTGAAACAAGCAACACACTGAATTTACCCGAACACACTGACATTCTGTCGTATTGATTTTTCTCTGGCTTTTTTGTCCCCAGCAGCAAAGTTACAGTTTAAGTTATAGCGGATGCAATTTTGGAGGACCTGAGCTTTCAACTGTGTTTTTCTTTACTCCAGTGAAAAGTTGAGCGAGTGTGAGCTTTAGTGCTCATTGAGAAAAAAAACCCTGCAATGTTGTGTTGGTATCATGCTGATAAGAGGAGGAAATTATAAGCAAAAAAAAAGCAGACGCTCAAATTCATGAAAATTTAAAAAAATCTCCCCCTATCAGAGCGTTTTCTCATTTTCCCTTCACAGTCGCTCTCTCTGCATGAAAACATCTTTTCATGGAGCGACGTTGCCTCATATTTGTTAATGTGAATGCTGCACTAAATCTGCGCAAAAACCACAGAGAGGAAAAGACGCCGATGCTGAGTTAGCTGCTGCACGCCTATTGCGTTTGACATTTTGTCCTCTGGCTTTATTGAACAACTGTGTCATTGCCTTATGCCAGTTAGGGGTCACGGACAGTGTGAAATTACTGGAAATGGCTCTCCCCTAAAGCACTAATTAGTGAGCTTGGAGGTTTTATAGCTTTTTAGAGGAGCTTTCCGCTTCAAAAAATTTTTGGCCTTGTTTATGCGCGTTTGCCATGGCAACAGAGTCACAGCAATTTAGTAGCTGATTGGGCGTTGGCTAGCAGCAAGACGCTCATTGTCTCCACATAGAACAGTGTTTCGTCTATTAAGTCCCTGTCAAAACATAGGATTAACAAAAAGATGGTCAGCAGCGTTCCAGCAGTTTAGTCTCAGATTTGGCTTGAAGCGTAGCGTTCATCATTTCCACATGTAAAGAACACAGTGTTTATTATTCACCATGTCCTGCTGAAATCAAGTGAAGATAATACGAGCTTTGGCTGCATACAGTATAACTGTGTGCTCTGCGAAAGCACTGAGGAATTACATCACACACTGTAAATATAACACATCATTTCCTTTTTCGGTTCAATTGTTTCTTTAAAATGTTGAAAAAATTCCCCCCAAATTAGAAAAAATTACAAAGAAAATCGCATAATTGCAATTCATGTGCCGGAAAAGAAATTAAGAGTAAAACCGGTCGTGTTTTCAGGAGAAGCTAAATGTAACATGGCAGACTTACTGTATATTCTATCTCCTTTGTACTTTTCTTTCCTCCCTTGGCTGCTTTATCGACCTCATGTCAGCCTGTACAGCGGAGGAACAACAAGGAGAAGTGAAGCTGGGCTACTCTTACTTATTTATGTATCTATTTCTGTATTTATTCATTACCCCCTATGCTTGCAGGTTTCCCAGTTGCGGCTTGCCTTTTGACTTAGCTGTGAGAAGCATTACAATTGGTGTTTCCGGTGCACACAGGAATCAGACAAAGCATTAAATGTATATGGAACAGTTCCATATTCCTGCTTTAGATTTGATGTGTCCTGAAGTATAGGTGTTTTCTACATAAAAGGCATAGAATTGGAGAGAAACTTGACTCAGTCCTTCTCTGTTCAGCACTTTGCCCATATCCGTACCTCGCCGTGCTTTTGGTTGCTGAATATTACATACTGCATGGTCGTATTCGTATGTTGCTGTGGGCCACCTGTGCAGGTTGGAGCAGGCTGTGTGTTCAGGCTGTTGTCTCGAGCAGATGAGGGTAGTAAACCTGCGAGCGCCAGATGTTGCACAGCACTTGCAAACCGTCTCCCTCTCTCTTCTCCGTCTCCGTCGCTCTCTCTGCTCCTCCACCTTCACATCCCTGCTGTCTGTCTGTCAGCACTTTCCCAGTGGTGGTGTGAGACATGGCGTCAGGGTGCCTGGGCTGCCAGCTTCTGCCAGCTCACACTGTGACCTCCAGCCTCGCCACCTCAGCTCCACGTGCCAATGCCACAGCAGGCCACTACTGGGCATTTATACTGAGTTGACTCCCGGTGCCAACAGACGAGTCTTTTCATGTTGTTAGGACTGTTTTGAATAGTAATTCGTACTGTATCAGTAGAAGGAAGCCCAACCTTGTCTTTGCAAAAGAAATGTCAACTTTTAAAGGAATGCTGGCCATTTTTTTTATGTAGCTTTAGCAATAACTTCTCATTGCATTTGCTTTCAAAGTTCATAGATACATAGGAAGTTATACTATTTAGCTGTGGAGTCTAGGTTAAGTAATATAATAATTCTATTTGAGCTGCACGTTGTCTAAATATGTTGGGAGCATTGAGCATAAAAAAGTTTCGAAGATCAAAACTTGACATTGAATACTTGGCCTTAAATTTTGTTTAAAAAAGATGAATAACTTTAAAATAGTATATTGCTGTCAATATGAAAACACTGGTATCACATTAGCACCAATATCAAAAATGTTAACATGATTGTCAGCCTTAACCGAAATGTTATTAGAGAGTTTGATACAATCAGTAATGATGGACAGCAGCAGTATCCATGACAGACTGTGAGTAATAACACATATTAGTTGCCCCAGTCTTTGGGTCAGTGTGCCTGTTTTGTGTCCGGCGATGAAGGGGCAGTATTGACCAGTTTAGGGATGAGCTGTGGATGAGATGATTGTCTCCGGTGTGCACCTGGCTGATAAGAAGGCGGCTCATGTCCTTCTTAGCTATCAGGTCCGACAGCCACATTATAACCCCCCTCCATCCTCTCCGAAACCCCCGTCCTTCTCGGCTAACCCCGGCCTTAGGAGCTCCTTAGGGAGCGCTGACTCAGGTGACTGGGTTTTAAACAGCATCCCCACCCCCTCTCCATCTTCCATGGCTTGAGTATGACCTTGCCTCCACCCACAAAAAGAGAGGAGGAGGGGGTTGAAGGAGGGCAGAGGTGGGTGGGAATAGGGCTAGGCCCTCATTAGCCCAAGCTGAGGCGGGACAGCTCAGGAGAAGTGCGCTAATTACCCGGCTAACAATGTCCTTGCCGTTCATGGCTTAGAGCGGCCACTTCGCCACGGGATAATAACCCCATCACCCCTCTGAGAAGTTCAGGATGGCATTATCATGATCATTTTAAATGATGGACAGAGGGTGGTGTTATAATGCAGCTAGCTGATTGATGGATTTGCCTGCAGTTTCTCACAGTGAAGAGTGTAACTGCAGTGTGTGTGATTGGGTGTTTTGTTGGAGTCACTGGGTGACGCAGATACATTATTATAAGACTTTGTGCACAATTTTAAAAAGCTTTCCCAAAACCAACGGCCTCTCAGACACAGATAGCTACTAATTTTAGCAGGTTACACTCTAAAAATGAAGTCTATCATTAGTCTAAAAAGTTTGCAGTCACAGTCCAATCAAGCGTCTCCCTGCTTAGCAACCAATGGCGACTGTTTTGTCTGAGACTGTTTTCTGAGTCATTGGTTCTCTGTGACTGAGAGGTGACTGGTGAGGCCAGCATGGCCAGCATGAGGCCCTCAGCACTACCCTTCATCTTTTCTGTTAGCGTGTGGAAAACAGCTTGGCGACCGACAGCCTGATATTACAGCGGGAGCCTGTAATCATGAGACTGTAAAAACCCAAATCCAGCAGCCGCAAACAGTGTGGCCTCGTCATAGTGGTGGCAGCAAAGAGCCATTTACTGCTTCTGTCCCATAAACTGTGCTTGCTGTGTCATACCAGACCCCCTTCATAGATGATTCTGCTTTCAATAAAGTTGCCAGTTAAGCCTGTAAATGAGATTCCTGCTCACACGAGAGCGGGACGCTGATACTGTGAAATTGACATGAGTATTTACACATTACAGTGAATGTTTTTAGGAAATGACAGTGTGCCAGAACCTCCCTGTTCTCTTGGGCTTTGGAACGGTCTCCCCTGGAGCATGTACACTGAAAAACCCCAACATTAAAACCACCTGCCGAATATTGTGTAGGTCCACTGTGTGATGCAAAAAACAGGCTCCGACCCATCAGTTAGGTGTTAGCGGATGCCCTGCAGTGTCTGGCACTGGGACGTCAACAGCTGATACTTTGGGTCCTATGTGGATCAGGCTTGTTTTGGTGCATCCAAAGCAGTTTGGGCTCTCGATCATGTTCACCGAGCCATTCTTGCATAGGTTTTGCAGTGTGGTGTGGGTTATTTTCCTGCTGGGGGGAGGCGACAGCAGTTGTGGGGTACTGTTGCCATGCAGGTATATGCTTGGCCAATAACAATGCTTAGGTGGGTGGTACCTGTCAAAATAACATCCACATGAATGTCAGAATCCAAGGGTTCCCAGCAAAACATTGCATTATAACAGTATAAGAAGTTTTAGACACAATCAGCTGCAACACTGATTGATGTATGTCACAATCACTGTCAATTAAATTTAGACTAAAAAATATTCAGCCCCCTTCTACCATGCAGGCTGTCCGCCATTGCACTAACTATACTCGTACTCCACTGCTGCCATACTCCCCTCAAATGCTAAGCGCCTATTTCCCATCATTATGCCATTTAATGCGATCAGGATGGTAATCAGATTGCAAATGAAATACCTCCATGACACAGTTGTGCAGGTCTACTCGAGTGCAGAGTTTAGAAAGGCGGCGGGTGGAGAATTTGGAAGGACAGAGGACACCTCCAACCAGATCTGAGGCTTAATCTGGAAACCCTCCTCCTGCTCCTCCTCTGAGCGTTGAAGGGCAGGACAGGGCGTTTGAGAAACACTGTTGCAGTGTATAGACATGACAACAGAAAAGTAGACCTCAAACTCCGTGTTTTTCAATCGCCAGTTTCATATAACTCATATTAATTGTGCTGTCTTTTACATTTGACATTCCTAATAAGCAATGATGATGTCTTTTTTTTTTATCATAAATGTTCTTCACGTGTCTTTTAGCAGTATTCAGTTGCCATGTTTCTCTGAAACGGTTGCACGTAACCACAGTTTCAAAAGAGCCATAATCAGGTTTTAAGCTGCTAAACCACTTATGAGTTGTGAATATGTTCATTAATACATCTTAGTGTGGAAGATGAGTAGGGATGAGACCCGAAAGTGCTGGATACGGTAGTCTGTCAGAGTGTATTACACACCTCAGAGCTAAGATCCAGTTGACAGGACAGCCACTTGTAGCTGCTGAGTCCTTGTGGAGGTGTGCATTTTATAGAGGACAGGTCTGTTTGGATGAAGAATTTCCGCGGTAAGTATTGTGTGAAATGGTATGAATTAATATGCTGCCGGTTTTGCACATACCGGTTTTGGATTGCATGGTGGAATTAAGTTTGTTTGTGGCTGCTTTCAAACGCCCTCTCTTTCCTGTGTGTGTCTGTGTGTGTTACAGTCGTGACAGTGACCTCTCTACAATTATCTCCAACCTGCACCACACCAGACAGCACGGCATGCCCGAAGGCCAGTCAGCCTCTGACCACAGCACCAGTACTGGACACACAGGTAGGTTCCCCATGGTGCTGTCTGACTGTGTAGCAGCTTGTCAGTATTGATGTATCACGCCGGTAAAGCGTAAGATGTCCGCTTTCTTCCTCTTTCTTTTCTTATATTTCTTCTCTCCTTTTTCCTTTGCATCTCGCCTGATGATATATGCTCCTTTACATCTCCTGTTACATATGTAAACGTTCCATTAGCCATTTAATTTACTCTAATTTGTGTGATTGGGGGACTTCGGCATAAGCTTATTACTCATTCCTAAAGGTCGCTCTCAAGTTGATTACTTAATGTTCTTCCCACATTCTCTGCCGCACTCCAGGATTTTTTTTGTTAAACCCCCTGTTTTAAATTACCTCTGAATAAATAGCTTTGTTTGCCATTAATCCAGTTTCATGTGAGCAGAGGAACCATGGTGTGCATGTGCTAAGCTAAGAGCTTTTCTTCGGGCTTACACACAGAACACAGACCGCATTTAATCACAGATATTTGTCAAGTTGCCTGTATCAGGATATTGTGCAGCCATCACAGGCATATGGTTGTGAAACAGCCTCTGTGTATATCACCGCTCAGCAATCAGGCTGCCGTCCTGGATGCAGCTTCCACACTGGGTTTGTTGTACCTATTTTCATGACATACAGTATGTTTGTGTAGTGTATTGAAAGATCGATAGCAGCATGCATTAAACTTGACATGAACTTAATCAATTTAGATTCTACAACATATTTCAATTTTGTTGCAGATGTAAAAAAAAAAAAACAAACAACAAAATGTTTGTTGGGACGTCTTTTTTGTAAATTTCGTAAAAGTCACAGCAATTATTTTTCGGTAATGTAGCTTTTTTTCTAATATCTATGCTGGCTTTTGCAGATAGGAAAAATGCTAATCTGAACTATTGATCATGACAAATACCCCATCTGAATTAAAAACATCCATCAGATAATCTTAAACAAATGCATTTACCCCTAATTAAAGGAAAAGCTGCTCCTTTATCAGTGAATACCATACCTTTGCTCCACCGTTGGCCGGAGTTCGACCCTGTCCTTTCTTATCCCATTAGCCAGAGGCACAGCAAGTGGCATAATCACCCCCAGACCCAACACCTCCATACCCTCTCTCTCTATGCGCACATCTTCTCTGTCTGCCAGATTAGTTGTCCATACGGCGCCTCTGATATCAGGTAGGGTGACTGGAAGGTGGTGGGTATTAGATTTCTCAACAGCCACCTCAGTCAGTGTCTTAGACCACAGTTTGGGACAAATTCCAATTTATTAGCCTAATCAGCTGATAAGCTTAATAGAGAAATCTGAGCTCTTATTAGTTATTTTTTTTAGAAGATGGACTAGAGGTGGTGATGAAGGTGGTGCAAGCACAGTGTGGCCTCTGCCATAGGGGGTCCAAGACCCTAAAATCTGTCCGTTTGAGCATTAAAGGGAGATTTAACAGGCTGTCTAAGCGGCTCGCATCGTGTCTGTAAACAAGTCCAATCCGATCAGCCACTGGCTCTAATTCTGTCTGCCAGTGAAATTAGACACACACACACACATTCCCAAACACACAATTACACACAAATAACACGTAGTTATACAGATGCGTGCCTACGCAAAATCAACACAGGTTCAAATTTGCGTGCAAATGCTTAGGTGGGTGAGATGTGCATGAAGTTTTTCAGAGCGGTGGATTATTTGACTTTGAGATGGAGGAGACGGTAAACGCAGCTATGATATTGTGTTTACTCTGCTCTGTCAGTCAGCTCTACTATTTGACTTATCTTCCAAAAGTGTTTAACCTCCACCAACGAACTGTAGGGGGGGAGGAGAGGGGGGAGAAAGGAGAAGGGAGTCGGACAGGCAAGGAGTGAAGGGAAAGAGAAGGAAAACAAAGGACCAGGGAGAGACAGAAATTCGGTGATGGAAGAAACATTTGGAAATAGAGCGACAGAAGAAAGAGAGATGAATGAGTGCGGTGGTGGTATCAAGGGAGGGCAAGCAGCAAGTATGGCGGCGGCCGGCTGTGTGTGTGTGTCTGCGTCTGTGTCTCTGTGTGTGTGTGTGTGTGTGTGTGTGTGTGTGTGTGGGTCAGGAGGAAAGGGAAGCAGGCTTGCCGGGTCGTCTGTGTGCCGGAGTGGGCCGTTAATTAAATCTGAGGGACAGACAGGAGGGCTGCCTCCCTCCTTCGCTTCTCCTCTCCATCCCTCCCTCCCTCCCTCTCAATCCCCAGCCACTGGCTATTCAGAGGCTCTGTGAGAGGAGGGGAGGAGGGGAGGAGGGGAGGAGGGGAGGCGGCGAGGCGGGGGGAGCAGGGGCGCCGACGCTGAGAGTCTGGCTGCCTGTGGAGACTGTAAACCGTGGCTCTGCGGTCAGACCGGAGACTCAAACAGGCAGATAAGGTGTTTTTGGGCCGCCGCTCTCTCTCTCTCCTCTGCTCCCTGCACTCAGACTCCCAGAGGCAGTTACAGCCTGTGTGTGGTTGGGGGTTGTAGCGGCGGTTTGGGGCTTGAGCACATTTTTGTGTGTGTTTGTGCATGCGCACCTTTCCATGTGTGGTTTTTAAAGGCCTGGTTTTAGATGTTTGCTTGCGTGTGAATCTGCAGCCCAGCATGTTTGTGCAAGACCTTTCCTTTTCAAACTGATTGTGAGTGAGGATAGCTTTTAAAGTATTACCAGCTAGTTATTACATGATTAGCATAGAAAGGTAATTCTACACCAGTCAACATTCCAGGATTTGTGCTGATATGAGCTCTGTCATACCGAAGCGAAAAGGGAAATGCGGGTAGTACATATTTTTAAAACATCCCACTGCTTAACATGGATGTAATTGCACTGCTATACCAAAAAGGTTTGTCAGAGTTATTGTTCAAAAAGTCATGTAATGCCTCTGCCAAGAGATAAAATCCAGAGATGACTTAAAGTAAATTGTTGAGTGAATACTGGAAATAAATAGTTTTTCTTTCCTTGTAGAGTACTTAAAGGAAGCTATTGTTTTATTTTCGTAGCCTTACTTGTTCTTTCAAGCCTTTATCATTTAATTCAAGTTAGATCTTGTTTTCTTAAGTATTTGTCTGTTCATCCCTGATGCTTAGTGTAATGCATTGCAAAGGATCACTTGATTAAAGTCACGTCACTGTTACAATTAGTAAACTGTTTGTTTAATTTGGGGAAGTCTTTCTACTTGTGTCATAGAATTATGCTTTTAAAACTTCAGCAACCTATGAACTGTACATTGTTTGATAGGAATATTAATATGCATATTTTGGCAGGAGTCGTTGCCTAGCAACAGTCGTAAGCGGAACAAGACAGATGAAAGCTGGAATGACAGGCTGAAAGATTTGACAAAGAAAGCAGCAAAAATGACCGAAGACACAGTGTCATTAAATATTAGATACAATTTTATTTTTTAGATTTTACTTAATGCAAATGTTTCGTTGTGAAGTATCAGTCCTGGCTGTGCGCATAATGAATTCTTGCGCTGTATATTGTGTTTATTTATTCTGTTATTTTTATGTTTAGTTATTGTAAAACAGCTGCAGAGTGGACGACAAAGGAAGAATTTCACTGTGCAGGGAAGCTTGTTGTAAACTGTGTATATGACAGTAAACACTTTAAAGTTATGTTCAGGTCATAAACATTAGATTTGAATAATAATGCACTGTTTATTCAGTGTTCTTTCCATTTGTATGGGCTTTTTAAAAGAAACCTAAAAGTAAACAAAAAAAAAAGTTTTGGCATTTTAATTTATTAGTGCTTTACAACTTGTTAAAAAAAACATTTTAACCTGCACAGAGCATTTTAACAAGAAGGGAGGTCTGTGTTCATCAGGTGATACTTAGGGTGACAAGTACAAAAGGTTGCATTAGCTGCCTATAGGTTGAGCTTTTATTGTGTTGCATATGACAACATCACAAATCCCAGCTTTAATGTTAGCCATGTTTTGGACGCTCCATCATCTGTTGTCATGATTTTTCCTCTCTCTATTGTTCTCCGTCCATATCTCTTCATTTTTCTTAGAAAGAGCAAGAGTTTATGTAGCAGTGTTACTATATGTGCACCTTTTGCACATGTTGTTGTTGGCGCATCCTCCCCTCCATCAACCTCCCCCAAACCCTCCCTCCTCCCCCCCCTCTCCGTCCTCCCCTCCCTTTCCCAGCTGCATCGGCCCGTAAGCCAATCAATGGCAGGGCTTTCAGGGCCGGCGGAGGCCCCGGCGCACGGAGGGGGGATCAATAAGTTATTAGCACCATTCTGTCAGCTGTAATGTGGAGATTGATCGGGGGGCTGCGGCTGGCGGCCCACCCCACGTCCCCGCCTGTCACCCCCCCCCCCGCCCGCCTCCTCCCCCCCAACCCAGCCGCTCTCTCTCCGCACAGCTCCCCCCCCTCCTCCTCCCTCTCCCTCCTCGGCCTGATAAAGATGACAGATTAACGGAGTAAGAGAGGAATTAAGGAGTCTGGCTGTCTGAGCTGTCAACACGCTCCATGGGATGGAGAGAGGAGAGGAGGAGGAGGCATGAAGTTTGAGGGAGAAGAGGAAGTCAGAGAGTCGGAGGGAAGAAGGAGGGGTGGTGGATGCTCTTCCTGCCTGATGATTCGCCCTGGTGGTAGCACATGAAAGAGGAGTCTTTAGGTCCTGCTGTTTCCGCTTTCTCCTTCTGTCCCTCCGTTCTCATCCATCTTTTCCCTCAGTAGGAGAAACAGCAGATAAGGAGGAGGTTAACCAGCAAGGAGCTGAAGCAGAGGCTTGGTCTGCTTCTTTATAAAAAAAAGTTAGCCTGTTGACTGTTTGTTGACTATAAATTACATTATAGCAACTAATGTGATTTAGACTTAATAATTGCACTATTTTTGACAGATAAATCACAGCCTCAGTGTTAAAATATACCTCCAGAACCATTAATTCCTTTGCAATAATACCAAGCAGGTGATGGGGAGAGGCCTGGGGTAGCAAACTTGACTGTAAGCAGTGTTAGTGGGAGTAAAAGGGTTAGTATGGATGCTCGCAAAGCTCAGTGTTCGGCATAAAAAGGAAGCGCCGGTGCTCTAAGAAGCCCCATTTAATTGGCTTTAAAAGCTTTCCGCCCTCAAATCTCTGGCCCTCGGGCACTCGCTCAGGAGACGCGGTGTCTTGAGTGAGGTCGGCTCAAGAGACAACTCAAGTGTGTGTGTTTGATCATGAGAGGCTGTGGGTGTGTGTTTGGTAGAAAAGGGGGTATAACTAATGGGGGGTTCTCTGCCTCTTTGTTAATATTTCACTAATAGGATAGATGGAGACCTTCAGTGTTTTTTTTTTCCTATTTTTCTTCTTCTTTTTTTTTTTTAAAGGACCTGTGAAAGAAATGTACCGAACGTGATTTGAAAACGAGAAAGAAAAACACAATGAGAGATCATAAAGGAGGTGGCAGCAAAAAAGTAGAAATTGCGAAAAGCATTCAGTGCCTATATGCATGCACTTGTCCATTAGCGCTCCCCCCCCTCCATCCCCTGCTGTCTCTTTAAGATTGTATAGGAGGTGGATCTCCTCAGGACCTGAGAGGCAACATCAAACACCGGATCATTAGTGAACCTCCTTCCTCTCTCCCTCTGTGGCGTGCTCACTCGCCCTCTCATGCTCCTTCAGCGGCACAACAAAATCCTCAGAGTCCCATCTAAACCTGTCTCCATCCCCATCTCCGTCTGTCTGCGAGTGTGGAAAGGACATAAGTTTGGGTAATAGGTTATGGGTTAAAGGTCAGACGCCACCTCAGCTTCACTTACTTACGTCACTGAGGTAATAACATCAGAGGTGGACACGACAGAAAACTACATGAATATTGCAATGAAATTACGTTTTTTGTGGGTTGTTTTTTTTTGTTTTTGTTTTCATTGTTTCTTCGTGCTGTTTACACGGGCTGTGCAAATGATGAAAAATGGCTTTGTTGAAAAAGAGAGGCGGGAGGTAGAGAGAAAGAGAGAGCGAGAGAGGAACTGTTCTGCTTGAGGGAGGAAAAAAAAAAAAAAAAACACTCCCCCAATCCCTAAAAATACGTACTGAGAAGTGAGAGAGAGAAAGTGAGAAAGAAGGGAAGCAGTCGCTGCTGTGTCTTGGCTGCATATGTGAGGGAAGAAACAGAGAGAAATCAGAGGTGCATGAGATAGAAATAGAGAAAGAGAGAGAGGGAGATAGATAGAGCAATGACAAACGGCTCTTTCCTTCCTGGCGGCGCTGCGTGCGATGTGCTCTGCATCCCCTCCCTCTCTGATTAGGCCTGTATTGATTTGAGGTGTGTTTGAGGGGAGGGAGAGGTGGAGGTGGAGGTGATGGGGCGGGAAGGAAGAGAGAGATGAGAGGGGAGGAGAAGGAGGAGGAGGAGAAGGAGGCAGCAGGGAGGCTGTAATTGTACACTGGATGCTCCCCTTTGGTGGCAGGGGTGGAGGAAAGGGTCCAACAGGGAGGAAGAGGAGGAGGAGGATGAGGAGGGTGTTAATGGGAGGAGAGCTCCTGATGGGGTTCAAACACACCTAGACGAGAGCAGGAAAGACAAGGAAAGCAGATGGAGACATGAGACAGGAGTGTTTATGAGGGGACGACAGCGGGAGAGCGGGTGTCTGTTGTGGAGGTACAAAAACTAAAAATAAACACATGATATAGACATAATGTCGGCAAAGAGCTGCTGAGAGGCTCTCGTGCGCATTCAGTGAGGCTTTTATGCCAACATCTGGAAAAAGGCGCAGAAAGACGAGAAGAGAGAGAGAAATGGAGGAAGGACGGTGATAGCATTTGAGGAAAGACTGTTGGAAAGAGATGTTGCAGGAGGCAGAGCCCTCCTCGCTGCCTTCAGATAGACAAACACATGTGAATAAACTGGGCAGATCTGTCATCCACAGCGGTGCAGGGCCCCCCTCTCATCTCTGACAGAACAGGCACATCTCCAGATGCCCGTGGCTTCCTTCTTCTCATTCTCTCCGCCCATCACTTTTTCTCCGCTTTGGCTTCTTTGCGATCTTTCTTTTTCTAATGCTGCATTTCCAAAGCAGCAGCCATGTATACAAGTGATCACAGAGCAGAGTGGCAATAGCAGGCCTTTACTTTGCTCTTTTTTTCTGACTCCACGTTTCTCCCTTTTTGGTGTGAATGTTTACAGACGACCGTCTAGGCAAGAGGAGAAGCTTCTCTCCCAACAGCAGCAGCGAGTGTCCCTCTGACAGCAAAAAGTCACGCAGCGTATCCCCCAAAGGTAAGACTTCTACAGTGTGTTGGTGTGATGAGATGCTACAGAGGTGTTTGGATTTCCTGAAGGAAAATGGGTGAAAAGATGGAAGTTACCGAGTAAATAAGGAGAGAAAAGGCTGTATTGATTCAGCTGCTGGTGATCAGCGGGTTAAGCCAAAATCATGCTTCTTCAAAGATATTCGGAAATGTCTCTGCAGACCTATGCGGAGAAAGGTGTTATGGGTAGCTGCAGGTTGCAAAGGCCCACAGAGCAGCTTCATGCAAGTCGAGCAAGCTGATTGGTTGATCCAGCTTCCTACTGGGAAGGGAGGCAGTTTGAAACATGAAGGAACCTGAAGCCGCTACTGAAGCAGTTTCACTTTCTCACGTACTTGAAGACACACTTCTCTTTTTCAGCCCAGTAGTTTCTCTTATACACTTACAGGTGCTTATATGTGCATTACAGGAAGTCAGTAAAGGGTTAGTTAACCTAAATTACATAAACATCGCTCTTGCTTAGTTATCTGCAGAGTCTGGGATTCTGCTGCTGCCTCAGTAACATGGATATTTTTGGTGCTCAAAACATAAGACGTGTGATCTTAGAAAAAATGCTTCAGCTTTTCTTTGAATGTGCAGTGCCTGAATTACTCAGGTCAATTTACAGGCTTCATGTTCAACAGATATCTTTGGGACTGTTTTTCTACCAAGAGTAAATGAAAACTGTGATTTGAGTTAACTGATCCTTTAACAGAAAAACAGAGCATGGTGAGCAGGGCGACTGTCCTGTCTGCTTTCCCCCAAACCCACAGAAATATCCGTAGCCGCACATGCTGTTGTAAACAGACGCTTTCTCCGGTTGCTCTCCAGGCGAAATTAGCACAGCATAAATGACGGACCTTGACAAGGCACACCTTGGCAAGACAATGCCCCTCTGTAGAGCTGCAATCCGGTCGCTATCCTCTATTATTCATATCTCCCTCGTGTGGTGTGAAACCAGGCGCCCGGCATGGAGCCGGCACAGCCATCGAGTCTGTCCCTCTGGGCTCCTGAGGAAGACTTCCTGACTGATGCATTATACAGCAGCAAAACCAAGGACAGCTCACCACACGTTCAGCATTATCTCTGCAGGCCTATGTACAACATGCATACGCACATACTTATTAGTATTTGACATATTAAATGCTGTTTTCTGATTTTTACATCTTGGATAGGAGACAGCATTTGTGTCAGGGAATGTGGAGCTTAGACTGAGGTGTGTGGAGCCCAGCGTGAGCCCAGTTTTGACCTTTGCCCACTGTGTGACCTCTGACCGACGCCAGACCCGCCTGGAGCCTCTTCCTCTTTCTCTGTGTATAGAAGCACTCATTCCTGGCCATTATCGTCTTACTTAGACACAACCCTGCTTCTGAAAGATGCATGGGTTTGTTATTGGTTGGGAAGAGAGCGTGCGTGTTTATAAGTCTGTTTGTGTACTCAGGCTTGGCTTCCTTTTAAGGCAAATGGGGCTTGTGTGTTTTTATTTTGACTTTGTGTTTCTGTGCCTCTCAGAGTATGCGTGGTTAGGTTTTCTGGCTTTTAAATCAAACAGCCGCCGTATATGCCTTGCATATA
Source organism: Stegastes partitus (assembly GCF_000690725.1). Classification (NCBI taxonomy): domain Eukaryota; kingdom Metazoa; phylum Chordata; class Actinopteri; family Pomacentridae; genus Stegastes; species Stegastes partitus. The sequence continues at coordinate 99,503 of NW_007578441.1, forward strand.
TTCTTCCTTTTTTGCTGCATATTCACATAAGCAAGACGGATAAAGAAGACTGTGTGAGTGTGTGTGCAGGCTGCTGTCCACAGAGGTGCATTTAAGCCATTTCAAAACATTGCTGATCCTGTGTCTTAACCTTGAGCTCTGTCCACACCCAAGGCCTGACTCGGCACCTGTGTGTGCGCGTGCGTTTGCGTTATCTATTGTGTGTTATCTTCTTGACTCCGAGTCTGGCGACAGACGCTATCCTTTAATGACTAATGCAGGTGGAGAAATAGACTAAAAGAGAGACTGAGAGGGTAGCGTAAGGATGGAGCCAGAGAGATTGGATGCCGCTGTGTAAATGATGTCTGTTTTTCTTTCAGTTGCAAAGTCGGCACCCCCTGCTGTGTTTAGAGAGCAGGAAAACTTTAGACAGGCACAGACTAGTTGCGCACACACACGTGCACACAAACACATACACTTGGAGGACCTTGGGTGGATTAGCTGGAGCTTGGCAGTGGAGACAGAGATGCTTGCGTGTTCGCTTCCTCCCTCACCACCTCCACCCCACCTCCGCTCCTCAGCGCCACTCCTGCTCGCCTGCCCGGGGCCAGACTCAGGTTTCAATAAGGAGGAGGGTGGTAAAAATAACCCCTGCTTTCCTTTGCCTCCTCCTCCTCCTCTGTCTCCCTCTTCTAACTCCCTAACCACCTCCCCATATCCCCCACCACCCTTACCTTAGATCATGTTACTATTGACAGAGAGGGGGAGGAGGGAGGTCAGAGAGAGATTAAGTATGGGGACTGACAGCTAGATAGATATCATACACCACATCGTCTTCACAACACCTTAAACACAGCACAGGAGCTCTGCACACACACACACACACACACACACACACACACACACACACACGCAGCGGTAGAAGTGTTTTGTGTTCTTTTGGGGTTTTCTTTTTTGTAGTTTTTATTACATACGGTCAAAATACAATATCGCAAAACAATTCTACTTATGACCTTGCAGTGTTTGCATGGATGCTGCTGTGCTTTGTGTCAGTGGAATCGTGAGTTCACGATGGGGTCAGGCTCAGCGCATTAACAATGCATGTGTGTATGTGTGCAGCTTTATGTGTAGAAGCTTCCAGGCCATCGGTGTCATATACTTAATGAATGATCTGTGTAGAAGCATGTCCTCAAGCTGATGTTTGAAGACTGCAGTGCGTCAGAAAGAGCAGTAATCAGCAAAAAAAAATTGCAAGTTTGTGATGTTTCTTTTTATTCCAACCTGTTTTCAGCCCAAATCCCCAAATGTGACACTCCGTCCTTTCAGATTTTCCACTCTTATTCTGGTGTGTGAGCGGAGATGCTGCTCAGAGGAATTATTATGCAAAAAATGCAAGCTGGCTCCTGGACAGCAGTGAATGAGTCCTCCATTGAGAAAAAATTAGACTCACGAGTATTACATTAACTTCTTATCTTGATGATTATGGGATCAACTCAGGGTATAGTTTGACTGAATGATTAACAGATGGATTTGATGTTGGGTTTACTGATGTCCTGAAATAGCTTTTTAGCTACTGGACTACACATTTTCTAAATATGGGACCTCTGGTTGCCATTTGGAACCACCAGTGGTTTGAAGCTGCATACAGAAGTAAATCTGAGGTTTACAGTTATGACTGACATGGAAATAAACGTGAACTCAGATAAATACACGAGGTTTTATCTAATCGTATGCTGAAAATCTAGTTTATAGTACACTAAAGTAATAAGTTGATAGTATAATTAGACCCTGCAGTTTCTGATGAGTTGGTTATTGACAGTCCCTGATATATGTCTCTTTCCTCTCTTCAGAAAACTCTCAGAGCCCGGTGGTGGAGGCAGGCGGCAGCCACGGCCACATGAGCCCTGAGGAGCATTACAGGCGCATGATGTCAGCGCTCAGCGAGCAAGGGTCCTACGAGGAGCAGCAGCAACGCCTCTACCAGCTAGCGAGCAGCATGGGTCTGCCCGGCCACGGTCAGTCAACATGCTCTGTTTTTGTACTTGTTTTTGTGTGTGTGTGTGTGTGTGTGTGGACGTCATCATCCTCGCTATTATAATATGCAACACAGGGTTGGGCAATATAGCTGAAAAACCGATTACGATAATTTTTTCATATAAGTCGATGATGCATTTTAAATGAAAACTAGGGGGAAAGAGACTTAATTAGAAGTACCACAGTAATCAATTTATCAAGGTACACAGGAAATGATTTTATGATGTCACACATGAAAAGGTTAAGGTTCAACGTGGCTGCTTGCATCGGCCTCTATGAACATAAAGTTCCTCAGCCCTCGAAGCAGGGCCTGTGTGGAGGTGGTTGTGGGGGAATCGGGGTTGTGGGTGTTTTTAAATCCTGAAGCCCATCTCGAAAGTAAAAACTACCAGCCCCTGCAGGCCCATGCAGATCAGTGAAATCACAACCACAGGTGGCTGCAGACGAGCGCACCTTGAGAAACCTGCCCGGAAGCCAAAAGGAACAGCAACGGAAAGTAGCACGCTCCATTATCAAAGTTTGACAGGCAGTTTAAGAAGCAGGGAGCTCCCTGGGAGTTTGTTCATGCAACTGAGTTTTGAATTTCCATTCTGTGCTTTTATGGCACTTTGCATCAGATGCATTTAAATGCAACTCAGAACATTCTGTTGAATGATGAATACCCCTATACATATCACTATCATTTTATCGCCCAGACCTAATGCACCGTATGCACCTCAGTGCTCGGTTGATTTTTAAATTCTGGGTGGCGTTTCCAATTCCATCAGTAAGAAGTGTCTCATGAAAGATCTAAATGTATTTTTCTTTACTTTTTTTTTTGGTTTTTTGTTAAGTAACTTGAGATTTACTTCAGACTAAAAGAGTTTCCTTAAGAAGTACGTCACCAGCTTCTAGAAAAAAAAAAACACCTTTTCCATCACCTGTCACCAAGTCGCTGAGGTGCAGTGCTGCTTTGTAACCCCAGAGTGTAGCACAGTGTTCAGAGCACCATGTTAAGGTGTGCCACATTGCTGCCATTGTAAAACCCCAGCCATGGAGACGGCTGACATTTCTATTTGCGGTGCTTGCCCACCCAGTGTCAAAGTGTCACTCAGGGTGATTTCTGACCACCCTGACTCTCCGTTGTTAACAACACCCACAAGCCTTCAAATGCATCAACGCCGTGATTGATCCGTGAGCTCTCATTGGCTGCCTGCCAACCCTTTAAATCTCCCAACACCCCGGAAACCACCAGTGTGTCGCACATTTACTCAATTTCTACAGACATAAAATTTACTGGTTTTAGCTTGAGAGAATTGTAGTTTGACGGGGGGAAAAAAGAAAATGAGAAAAGTTTCCTCGTTTGGATTTTATAAGTTGGCTTTATATTCATTTCACTGTGTCTGCCATTAAATGTTAACCTTTTTCTCACATTTTTCTAAAGAATGTAACATTAAGTCCTACCAGTCTTTATGAGCTCCTTCGCAGTAGCATAAATCCAATCGATGCTCCGGCTGAATTGTAGTTTGAGCTACTTTTATTTTTATTTGATTAGTAATGATTTTTAATTGCTGGCTGCAAATCTAGGGGGCGAAGCCTATAAATGCTTTAATTGCCTTTTCCCTGTGTCTTAGAGGAGTTGGAGGCAAAATGCAGTGCATTGTGGGAGTTTTTATGGCCCAGGGCTCAGTCTGATCGCTGGCTTCCTTTCCCAGAAGCCTCGTCGGTTTTGAGGCAGGCGTTCTGGCGAAGTACAGACACAGACTCGCTGCCTTTCTTCACTTCCACATTCCAAATCGTTTGATAGTTTCCACACTATCCTTTATTCTGAACACGTGCATTCTTCTTCCAAGGCGCACTTAAAAGTCGTCTATGTGCAGAAGAAGAAGAAGGAAGCGACACCAGGAATAGGAGTAAAGAAAAAAAAACTGAAGAGAGGAATGGTCAAAGGAAATGATGAAGAAATAGAGATGAGGGAAGAGTGCATAAATAACTCCTCCTGGAGCAAAAATAAGTAAAACAAAAAAAACACAAGTTTACTGTTTGCTTGTCACACTCTTAAATTCGACTACGAATTCAAAACACAACTTCTTGGTAAGATTTTCTTACCTCTAAGTGGTCGAGGACCCATAGGTAGCCCAGGCTTTGCCACGCCTCTGATACTGCTAATATTCCTTCCTGCCACACCTGGCGGCTTCCTTTGTTTATCGACGGACTGTTTGCAAGTTTGTTTTTTGCACGCATTGTAACACTACCTCCACATCCTCCCGCTCTCCAATTAACGGGTGGAGCTTGTTAAGAAACTGACACTCTCAGACACCGGCAGTCTAGGAGTTGGGACGGAGGGATGGCTGTTTTGTCTCTCGAGAGGCTGACGTGAATCATTTCAGCGAGAGCCCCTTGACATTGACCTGGTCTCCAATGGGGCCCCCCCCGTGACCCCCTCCTCCCCACCCTCCTCCCCCCCTCGGGCCCCTCATCCCTCCTATACATCTCCCTCTCAAGCTTGCTTTTATACCCCCTCCCTGCTTCCTCCTCCTTTTCCTTACCGCCAACTCTCCCTTTAGCCTTGGTCCCCGCAGAGCATCCTTTCATGTGTTTGAAGTGTAGGGCACAGAAAATGAAAGTGTGTGTGCGTGAAAGAGGCGGGGGTGAAGAGGAACTCTGTGTGCATATGCCTGGTTGTGTGCGTGGATGTGTAGGTGCAAGGTGTTGTTTGAGAGGCTCTCTCTGGACCTGATGGGCAAAAGAAGAGTCGGGGAAAAGGAGTGGAGGGGCTGAAATTGGGGGGTGGTGGAGGTGGAGGGGCGGCAGGGTTGTAGAAATGGCCAGGAGGGCTTTCCCTCCCTCTTCATATGATGAAAGGAGAGCGAGGGGAGGGAGAAAAGAAAATGAGAGGTGGGGGTAGAGATCCAGATGAAAGTGGAAGGAGGGGTGGGATGGAGGGTGCGTTCGTCTGTTTTGTCTCCTGCAGTTCAGTCCGCATTGAAACATGGAGCTGTACACAGCATCTCTTAAGCACCGTCCCAAAAAAGTAGAAAACTCAGGCGTGAGATTGGTCACATTGGACAAAAGCGTTCAGTGTGACAGACTCGCCACATATTTACAGCTTGCGTGAGCCTGTGATACTCAGTAAATGCCTTTTCCTGAAAAGATGCTTAATTTTCTGGTGTATGGTGCGCTTTAGCGGATGGATGTTGGCTTTTGTGTACCTGCCAGTCCACCAAATCCATCACGAGGCCGGCCAAGCTGTATCAGCAAAGCGCTCCCCTGCATTCTCGTACTGAGGAAAACCCGGCTTAACTGAGGGGATTTAGGCCCAACTCCAGGAATGACGGTGGGGAGAAAAATGGGGTGGCACAAAAGAGGGATAAGTGGAATGGGTCCGAATGGCGAACTGGGACTTCCCAAAATAAGTAAGAGTGTTTGTGTGTCCTCAATTAGGACTCTAATTTGTAGTCAGAGGGACTCTCCTCTTGTGTCCCAGCAGCTGCATCACGAGACAAGAGTTTTAGAGGGGAAAACTCTGAATCCGAGTGCTGTAGACACACATACACCAGCACACAGAAGGGTAGAGCCCCAGGTGACCCTGCTCCTCTTGGTTTACATGAAAGAGAATTAGAGAGAGAGGGCCAGCGAGAGAGCAATATATGAACCCAGAGTTGAAGTAAAGCTTTACAAGCACAGACTGGATAAGTAGAGAAAGGAGTAACAGGAGAAACAGAAGAAATAATAGACAGAAATTATCCAAACAAATTGGGAATTTCCACAGGTGATACCAGAAGTGTGAATAGAAATTCAAAGAACTCCAAAACACCAAAGATGGCGGTTATATATTGCATGTCCTGCTCCTTCTGCCACAAAGCAAATTGTGGTGTTGTACTGACACAAGCTCAGTGTTGTGAAACCTGTGGGGGAAAAAAACACCTTTTCACCTTATTTTGGAGCAAAGTCACCAAACTTTTAATCAGATTTGACTGGTGATCCTATACATGTAGGGTTTTTTTTTTTTGTCTCAGGGACCATTGGAATTGCACTTATCTCCTCTTTCATTTAGATTGAGGTCTGGTCTTGTTAGCCCACAATAACTGCCTGGAGGTGTTTTACCAACAAGGCTCCAAAGAGGCGAGACTTGCCTATGAGAACTTTAGCTAGACAGTTTGTATGGTCTGGATTTAAATGAGCACTTCACCAGTTTCACCTGTCAAATTCAATGCCATTGCAAGCTCACATCTTGGGTTTTCAGACTGATTTTTATGTTTTTAGACTAAGTACAACTTAGTCATTTGAATGAAGTGAAACAACTTTTCAGTTTTGAAAATTGCCGAAGATGTAACCAAACAAAGAAAATCATTTGTAAAAGCTGAAATGCCATGATGTTTTTTTTTGTTTTTTGTTTTTTTAAAATAGTAATTTGAGGTCTGCTGATGAAATGTGGGCACATAATCTCAGTATATTTAATATACTACAGCCCCTGGACAAAGTCTGTTTACTAATAACAGAGAACTACTCAGCCTGCTTAAGTCCTGCTCAACAGACTGACCATGTGGAGTTTAAAAGGTGTCGGGGTTTATAAGGCAGAGTGTAGCCAAAGGCACGATAGGAAGTGTAGAATCCCGTGTTTTGGGTCCATGGTGACCCAGAGAGCTCAATGCACTGCAACTTAACCCTCTGAACCTTCAGCAGTTTGTCACCGTTTTTTGCTCCTGTCACATTTTCAGTCACTGTGGGCTCATTTTTCACTGTAACCTGAAGTCCCACACCTCTATGGAAACAGCACAACTGTGGCTAGAAGTAGAGGGAACTTAAATATGTCTTTTCTGCAGTATATCACAGTTATGATGCCATTAATAAGAAAAGAAAAGAGCAAACGCTGTGTTTCTTTGATAATTTATTTCACAAAAATGAAAAAGAAACTGGAATCAACAAGCACCACATTGTCCTAAACACCCAAAGGTGTTATATATTTTACTGTTTTGATTTTTAACTTGAACACGCGTCTCCTGTATGTTCTGTGTAAACACAGCCTGCAGTTCAGCCGAAAAGTCCCTGAATTTTACTCACAGGGCTGTTGGTTGCAGCTGAGTTAGCCACAGCTTCACAGCAACTGAGAAACAGAATTTGAGAATTTGGTGCAAAGTAGATTTTTTTGAGAACTTTTTAAATGATAAATGTAGAATTAAGTAGATTTGATGAAATGTCTAGATTTTAAGCTTAATTTTTTTTGGTTCATTTTTGTGAACAGACCTAAAGTCACACATGTTAAGTTTAAAGAAAGTGCAAAAAATCTGATGATTGTTTCTGTTTTTACAGATTCTGGCTCTGATCATTTCTGTCAGTTTTAGCAATTTTCTCCTTTTTAAAAAAAAAATAGATAACATGCCTTTTAACGTGTCAGGGGGTGAGTTAGAGTTCAGAGGTCTGAAGCCAAAAGTTTGTGTCCTCTATGTTTAGTACTGAGGCTGGAAGGATGATCAGGACGGCTTTGCCTCTGCAGCATCGATTTTGACCGGTCTTTTCTTTCTGTTTTTTTTTTTTAAATCCGTAAGTTATAGAAGTGCAATACTAAAAAATGCTGAAGCGCTCCTTTAACTGAGCCAGTCAGAAAATAATTGGTGAGGTGGAATTGTGACCATAGGAAACTCGTAGAGATCACCTCTTGCGCCGTGTCGCCGCTGCACCATGCATGCAAGTGTGTGTGTGTCTGTGTGTGTGTGTGTGTGCGCGTGTGTGTGTGCGTGTGTGCTCTGGGGCTTCAGTTCCCTCTGATCCCTCCCTTATCTCTCACAGCCTGCCCCCCTCACCACCACCACCACCACCACCAACCTCAACCACACACACACACACACACACACACGAACACACACACCCGCCCTTGTCTGCCGCCAGCCGAGTCCCCTGCGGCCTGGCGCAGCAAACAGATCGATACACCGGAGCTAGGCCGCATTAATATCTGTCGCTTCACCCCCCCT
>NW_007578441.1:109402-111908 GCF_000690725.1 Stegastes partitus
GCGGAGCGGCCAGGCGCTGTGTGGTGCAGCTCTGGGAGGCTGTGGGGGTGTATATATTTTGTGTGTCGAGGCGAGGCGAGGCGAGGCGAGGAGGGGAGGGGAGGCGGAGGGCGACTGACTATTCGCGTGTGTTTGTTTGTTCCATTTTTCAAGCTGGCGGCCTGCATGCGTGCTCATCTATGCGGACTGAATTTGGGTTTGTTTGTGTGAATATGTCTGCTAATTTGTGCGCCTATATGTGTATGCGAGGCGAAGGGAGGCCAGTGGTGCAGTATGAATGCACTCAGCGAGCCGCGGCTGTTCTCCGACAGCACACAGAGTAATTAGCCACACAGGACCGGGGAGAGTTAACTAGGCCTCAGCCTCCTCCCTTCCTCCATCCATCCATCTATCCATCTCCACCTCAGCCTGTCCTCTCCTGTCTCCCCGCCTGCTCTCTTTAACCCCGTCACTCTCAATATGTTTGTTAGAGTGAAGAAAAATAAAAAGAGGTGCTAATGAGGGAAAGCATGTTACAGTACCCCTTCCATTGTCCAAATTAGAGAATGCACGAGGAAACGGGCAAGTGACAAAGAGTGGAGCAAAACCTGATCGCACCTGTATGTACTTAAATGGCCGAAAGTATGTGGACATTTTTGTGAGACACGTTTTAATGTGTTGTCCAAGCTTTCCACTCCCTATATGAGGCATATATTGTTTTGTTTTGACAATAGATTGTTTCAGTGTGGCGACGTTTTTGTTTACCTGACCAAATCTCTTGTCACCATGCTGCAAGCTCTCAAGGAAAAACCTTCCCAGATGAATGCAGGCTGTTGTAGCGGCACATAAATGCCCATGAATTTGAAATAAAACACCCAGCAATGTCATGTGGGTGTAAAGTCCACATACTTTAGACTATGTAGTGCACATGTGTGTCCAAAGTCTCTACCAACCACCCATGAAATACACAGAACCTCAGAAAACGAAGACATGAAAGTGTAGTAAGTACAAACCGAAGAGAAAATTAAAATCAAGATAATTGGTGAGTAAAAGCAAAAAAAAAAAAAAAAAAAAAGAGAGAGAGAAAGAGGGAGAGAGAGGAGGGCAAACACATGGAGTTAGAGATGGAAGCTCTCCCCTCTCTCCCTCTCCAACTCTCTCTGTGGCTCACCTTTCCATCGACCCCTCATCATTGATTATCTGGGGCCCANTTTTTTTTTTTAATTTCTCCCAGATCCACCTGTTTATTTTGTTCTCACATTTGCTCGAAAGCGGTCAGCTCACTTCCAAAAGCGTGACAGATGGATTTGAACACTGTGTGCTAATTTCATACACCTCTGCCAAAATGTCTGTTTGGTTTATCTTTGTTCACCATGTGTGTGTGTGCATTCATGTACATACGGGCGTCTTCATGTGTACATGGGTGGGATTAGAAAATGCATGGCCATCATTTTCAGTATTAATGTGAGGAATGAGGCGAATTGAGTTTTTAAAATGACTTATTGGGTGTTTTTATGAGCTGTCTGCATTTAGGCCTTACATCCATCACTACAGGACAATAAATATCTTTTAAAAGTGTGCTTCACTTCCTTCTACTGTTGCTAATCCTGTAACAAGAAGCCATCAACTGTTAGGTGGTGAATATATAATTAGCAGAATTTTCTGTTAATATCATAACATAGACATGATGCTAACGTTGTTTTTATCTTCTCTGTCCCTCCCTTCTCTCTGCTTCCCTTCTCTCCATCCATCTTTTCTTTCATGTTTGTCTCAACTATTTATCCCTCATCACCCTTGTCCTGTCGACGCCATCTTCTCGTCTCTTTGCCTCCGCTGTGCTTTCCCTATTTTGATCCTCATGCAGACATACTGCGTGCTCGCCAGGAGGCGTTGGCTGCGGCGGTGAGGAATCCAGCGGCCTTAGAAGCTCACCTGCCTTCGGCGGGCAGCTCTTCTTCATCCAGCCAGAGACGTAAACAGGGTCTGCCGCAGCACCGGGACGCGCATTACACCGACAGGTAAAAACAGATCCAAGCACACGCTCGCTCGATCTCAACGTCAAACCTTTGCCGTAGTTAGGTGTTCGAGCTGCATCCTGCCCTGATTGCAGTACCAGCATTATTCATCATCATTATTAAAAAACCAACACCCACATCCTCGGCACACATGCGAGTTTACGGAGTTAATCACCTGCCAGTTTGCATCAGCACACCACTGCGCCTTTCCTCTCCATTCTCGCACCCATTCCCAGCTTCCTCGGCAAGATCGGATCTCTCGTGTTTTTCAGCGTGCTGCAGTGTGCGAGCATGTGCATCTCCACATACATGGCTAAACTAAGGATCCAATAACCTCTTGGCTACCACTGTGGAGTTGCACGCCTGCACGCCAGCTCTTCCTCCCTCCTCTTCCCCCCGCCAGCGCTGGCCCCTGCGCCTCCCAAACAAAGCCGGGGGCAGCGGGAGTGGGCGGGTAATTGCTTGTCGATTATTTATGTGGCGCGGGGAGAGGTGGGGGATCGATAATGGGC
>NW_007578441.1:112872-115692 GCF_000690725.1 Stegastes partitus
TACACAGAACCTCAGAAAACGAAGACATGAAAGTGTAGTAAGTACAAACCGAAGAGAAAATTAAAATCAAGATAATTGGTGAGTAAAAGCAAAAAGCAAAAAAAAAAAAAAAAAAAAACAGCGATAAAATAAAAAGCGTGGCCGAGGAAGTGAGTTAGAGATGGAAGCTCTCCCCTCTCTCCCTCTCCAACTCTCTCTGTGGCTCACCTTTCCATCGACCCCTCATCATTGATTATCTGGGGCCCATTAGGGCCCATTGTTAAAAACAAATCATTAGGGCTGCTCGATGGGCTTAGAGCCTGGCGCTCCATTTGTCTGGCCTTAAATGGCACTAAGCTCACCAAGCATCTGCAAGGCAAATAGGGGGAGCGATGGAGGAAAGTAAAGAGAGAGGGGAGGAAAAGGGAAAACATGGGAGCTTAAAACGGGGATGAAGAGAGGGAAGCGAAAGAGGAAGAGAGGAGATGGTGAGATGACAAAGTGATGGAGAGAGAGATGAACCAAAATAGGGAGTGAGGAGATCGAGAGAGTGTGAGATAAGGGGATTGAGCGAGGGAGCGAGCGAGCGAGCGAGGGAGGGAGGGAGGGAGGGAAGGAGAGAGAGAAAGAGAGAGAGAGGGAGAGAGAGAGGGAGGGAGGGAGAGAGAGAGAGAGCAAGCGTGGAGGGAGCCTCATCCATTTTAATGAGCTTCCTGTGTAAATGTGTTCCTGCGGAGAAGGAGCCGAAGGCGGCCGCGCGGCGCTCCTAATCCCCCCACGCTCCAGTCATTAAGGGCAGCCCTGTCACACACACTTACACAGACGCACCTACACACACACACACACACACACACACGCACACAAACACACACACAGACACACACACACTGGCTGGGCTGCTGCGGGACGGGACCGCTGTCGCCACTCTGACAGGTCGCCACACACCAGTGAATTCCCCAGGAGCCCCTGGCCTCACTGCAGGCAGAGACTGAGAGACAGGCGGCAAGACACACACACACACACACACACACACACACACACAAACACAGGACACAGTGATATAATTTTTTACGTGATTATGAGTCCACCTTGCATTTGTGCATCTGCCTGTTTTCAGTGTCATTCAAAAACTAGGTGAGTGTTTTTCGCCTCGTCTTTTTATAGCATGTCAGTGGTTTGCCAACAAAAAGCAGAGAGATGGTGCAAAAAGAGAAAAAAAAACACACAGAGAAAGACAGACACGAACACACAAACACACACACTAACACACGCACACACAGCCCCAGAGCAAAACGACTAATGTCTGCCACTCCTCCCTCAAAATTGCCTCCTATAAAAGGAGGAAGAGAAGGAGCGATGGAGGAAGGGAGTGGAGGGGAGTGTCAGACGCGCACTCTTTCTCTCCTCTCTCTCTTACTCCCCGTGATTAGGCCTAATTATGGTGGCGCAGACGCCTGGCAGCCCCAGTCATGCAGCTTTAATTGACCGTTATTCATCTGCGGGCTAACGCTAGGCAAGGGTAGGCGGCGCAAGGAGAGGGAAGAAAGAGGGAATATCAGAAAAGGAGGGGTGGGTGGGTGTGATGGGAGTTTGGCATGCGGGAGCCGTGGCGGGGGTGGATGGGAGTTTTGCGGGCGCTTTAGCGTAGCCTAGTGGAACTGCGCGTCGCAAGGCTAATTGCTAGCCCTGAGGGATTAGGCCAGGTGATTACACACTGGGCGGTGTAATTACATAAGCAGCGGCTAGCAGGGCCCCGGCTCGCGGCTCCAGGGTCACGCGCCACAGCCCTCACCCAAGATTAATTGGAGCTGCCACTGGAGTGCGAGGCACTGCCGGAGAGAGCGGTTATACGATTAGCATTAACATTTCAGCGGCGGAGTCGATCGATGGATGCCTCCCCCCCCCCCTCCCTCCACAGACGCACACCTCCCTCTCAGTACTGGCTCCAACCACCCCCCCTACATCTCATCTCCCCGCTCTTGTATATGTGCCCTCCCTCTTTCCTGTCTCTCTCTCTGTCTGTCTGTCTGTCTCTCTCTCTCTCTCTCTCTCCCCTCACCATTTAGTGAGGCGGGAGACATGCAGGCGCTAGCTAATTTGAACACGGTTGCAAAACAATATTTGCGGTTGCATGCGTCCCAGTGTTGGTTTTGACTTTGTTGTTTTCCTCAGCTTGTTTCCCATGTATGCTTTTGTGCAGCGGCAGTCACACACAGCTGAGCTCTGATTGGTGTGATAGCAGCAGCTCAGGAGGAGAGGTGTGGGTAGGAAGCTAGAGAGCGAGCTCACCAACGGCCCTGGAAAACAGCTGTGGTTTGACACAGCGAGCAGGCGGACGGCATCATCATCCACGCGGGGCTCAAAGCTTAGGGTCAAAGGGTCGAAGTGCATAATCCTCACCCCTCCGACAGATTTTTATGGGCTTCTTCGAAACCCCTGAAGATGTGCACGGAAGAGAGGAAGGGGGAGGATTACAGCGAGTAGAGGAAGTGGAAAGATGAGGGTGGAATAAACAGACAGGATGAGATGGAAGGATGAAGAGGGGAGAGAGAGGGAAAAAAAAACATAGAGAGAGGCAAAGAGAAGGAAAATCTGTGAACAAGGCAGATTTTCAGAGGTCGTAAAGAAGTAGAGAAACGGGAGTGAAGAACAGGGGTGTAGGAAAAAGACGGGCAAGACAAGAACGAGAGGGAGAAAGGTGAGAGGCACCTTTCCCCCTTGAGGAGGACAAAAGATGAAGCCAATAATAGAGAGGCCTTTTCAGAAGTAGAGGTTGCAGGATCCTCCATCCTTTCACTGGCTTCAATGCAACCTGGAGAGAGAGAGAGAGAGAGAGAGAGA
>NW_007578441.1:116057-197798 GCF_000690725.1 Stegastes partitus
CTGCGGCGTGACAAGACTGATGAGGCACTGGGGCGACATGGGGGCCTCTGGAGCGCCACTGATAAAAATACACCGCATTCATTGGAGTGCCAACACACACACACACACACACACACACACACACACACACACACACACACACACACACACACACGAAGAAGGAGTCGAGATGTGCTGAGAACAGAAAAACTCCAAATCTGAGGAGCAAACTATTTTATTGACGTAGGCACTCGTATATTATGCATCCCTCCACGCTTTTGTCATTTTAACTTATAAATCCAAATGGAAATGAATGGTTGGTTTTTTTTTTATGTTTGTGTCCACAGAGAACTGTCCCATCCTCCTCCTCTACTGTCCCCTCCAACTGCTCCTCACATCGCCTTAGGCCCTCATTTGCGGCCTCCTTTCCTGGGCATGCCCTCTGCTCTTTGCCAGGCGCCTGGTAGGTGGACAGAACTGCACAATAGAGAAAAATGCCATTTTCACTTTTACAACATTACAAAGGAATTGTTTTGTTGCTCTGTGTCAAACCAGAGGGTTGAATGAGATATTGTAAAATGTATAAAAGGTGTGGTGGATGAAGGCTATTGCATTTAGAAGATTCTTTTTCCTTGTAAACTGATTGAAAATAGAATTTTGTGTAGTTTTTGGTAACCTGGGTCACTTATTAATATGCTGCTCATAGAGCTGTCATGTCCCCTCTGTTCCTAACATTTGGCACATTATATTGTCTCTTTTTAATTTTTGCTAACAGGTCTGTTTATATTTTCTTGCCGTTTGTGTCACAGGTTACGGGTTCCTCCAACCAGCTCAAGCTGAGATCTTTGCTCGACAACAGGAGCTCTTGAGGAAGCAGAATCTGGCCAGGTGTGTGTTACAGTATGTACTGATAAAATGATCATGACAGCCGATGTAGAAGCACTATAATGTTGGTTTATTGTCGCATACAAGAGCAAGTAAAGAGTAGCTTCAAGGAGCTGTATGCTGGTTTTCATATACAGCCATGCAAGCTGTTTCAAATGTGAAATACTGTAAAGTTTCAAACATTTGGCCGGTTTGTTGACGTCTCTGTGTTTCACTCCCTCAGACTTGAGATGTCAGCCGAGCTGCTGAGACAGAAGGAGTTGGAAAACCTCCACCAGCGACAGCAGCAGCAGCAGCGCCTGCTGGGCTCCGACGCTCTGGGAGCTCTACCTCCTGGCCTTCCCCACGACCATCCAGCCCTGCGGAGTCTCCACGACATCCCAGAGGGCCATCCTCTCCGCGAGGAACTTGCCCGCCGCTCCAACGCAATGCTGGTACTTCGCCATGGGGCCGCCACACCCCTCCTGACCCTCAACCACCAGCAGCAACAACCTGGAGCGTCCTCCACAGCTAAAGACACCCAGGCGCAGAGCTCCACTGCTGGGCCAGATGCCGAATCCAGGAAGGCAGCTCGCAGGGGCTCCCAGACGCAGCTCCGTGCTGGGGATCACAGAGGAGGAAGAGAGGACAGAGGACGGGAGGCAGACATGGAGATGCACGACGAGGAGATGAAGGACTCAGACAGTGAGGCGGAGATGTGCGAGGAGAGGCAAGAGGTCGTCTTTGCCAAGTCCAGCAGTAAACCCAGGGATAGGGAGAGAGACCGGGGTAAAGAGACTGGCAGCAAGGGAGGGTGTGACAGTGCCAAGGAGGCTGGAGAGAGCTCGGGCAGGCTCAGCGCTCCTTGTAGTTCAGCAGGTACAGAGTCGCCCAGTCGCCACCTTTTCACCCCCGGACTGGGCAAGGCCGACCTCAAGTACCACCTGCCTCCAGGGTTCATGCCACCGCTGCCTGCTCTTCACGCCCAGTCGCTGCCATTCGGATTCCCCTACGCCAACCCTTACTTTCACACGGGTGAGAGCCTCGGACACATACACAAAACACACACACATGCACAGAGCTGGAAACTGACATGTGAAACCCATTAGCGTCACTCTCTGTGTGCGTGTCTCCAGTGTGGAGACCTCTCCCTGTTAGGGGCCCTGAATCTGACCCCACTGTGACCCGCATGCACAGCCACGTGGGCAGAGAGGAGGGAGGAGGGGGGGTTGTTTGTTCACATCACATACATGCAGTGCACACACACACACACACACACACACACACACACACACACACACACACACACACACAAGAACAGAAGATTCAAATCCAATCAGTAGACCTAAAACTATTAGTTCGCTGAGCCAAGAATCACAACATAATTTTATTCCACAACAATTCTGATTATCAATTAATAGTTTAGGTAATTTTGTAACAGAAAATAGCAAATATTGTCTGATTACATCTTCTTCATGTCTGAAGTTGCTACTTTCCTCTTCCTTTTATATCAGTGTACAATTAATATCAAGTTGGCCTGTTCAAATCAAAGTTGTTGTTGTTTTTTTTTAATTAAATCTCTCCATCACAATTTGGCTAGCTAAAGAGCTTTGCTGTTTTTCTACCATACCGCTAAAAGTATTTTTAAACACGCTTTGTACCCAGAGCGTATATTGACAAATCATTTTCATCCGCCGCTGCTTTTTTTCCAGGCTCTTTGGGAGGTCTTTTCATGGATGGCGAAGACTCAGCCACAGCAAACCCTGCGGAGGACATCAGCAAGTGGAGTGTGGAGGATGTGTGTGGCTTTATAAGCAGCCTGGCTGGATGTGCTGAATACACACAGGTGAGAACATAGAGAGAGACAGAGGGGGGGGAAGTGAGAGAGAGAGAAGGGGATGGAGGCCAGGGGCAGGCTGACGACTAACCATAGAGGAAATACAGATAAAATGCGAAACTGCTGTAGTGTTTTTCCAAGGGCGTCTCATTATGTTTAGGTAGAAACACTAAACCTGCAGTTTTTTCAGAGTTTACTGTGAATGCGTGTGGCTGCATGAACGGTCACTACTTCAGCCATATTTGTGGGCTTTCGTGTGAATGAGGCCGAGCTAGCAGTGCATGCGTGTAGCTTGCGTGAATGAAATGTTCTTGTGCGTACCGCCGAATGTCGTTCCAAAATGAGCTACCCAGTTTTAGAGAAACATCAATCCATGTTCTTTTAAAAAATTAGCAAAGTGTTCAGTTTCCAATATTATAGAGTCTGAACACCACGCTCACATGATGAGATAGCTGTGATTTCCTTCTGACGTGACGCCAGTGGAAGAGACAGGAGACAAACTGTTCCATGTAAAGTTCAGCTGACTCTAATAAATGTAAAAATCTGTTAGTATGAAATTCCCTCTTATTAGCTTCAGATGAACTTTATAAATCACATTTGCATGGAACGAATTTGTCCCTCTCATGTTACACTGGAGTCACGCTGGGAGCAGATTTCTATATGTCCAGACAAGAGAAATGATTAATGGATGGTTACACGTCCAATGCACACACTTTCCCCACGACCAGATCATCCAGATTGCAAACACGTCGGGTGACAATCTTCAGTTTTTCTCTCAAAGTGGGTATGTAACATTTTGGAATAGAACCCCTGTTGTGTAGCTTGTGTGTGTGAGTGTGTGTGTGTGTGTGTGGATGTGATGATTTGTGCGTTGGACGTTTCTGTGTTTGTGCGCATGTCCGGGGCTGTGGCTGAAGCGGCTGTGTCTCTGCCAGGTGTTTCGGGAGCAGGCCATTGATGGAGAGACATTGCCGCTGCTCACTGAGGAGCACCTGCTCACCACCATGGGACTAAAGCTGGGGCCTGCGCTCAAGATCCGCTCACAGGTACACACACCACAGTCCTGCGAGTGTGTGCTTTGTGTATGACTGCGTGCAGCTGTGTGTGTGTGTCCGAATGTGCGTTTCCGTCTGTAGGACCGAGACAAACTGCTAGCATAGCATAGCTGATTCCCATAAACTAGCCTGCCCCACCAGACCTGCAGCCTCTCCTCTTCTCTCTCTAAAACACACATTAGTCCACCGCACCAAGCTCGACAGGCTGAACTGACAGTCATGTGATCTCCTCTCCGTCTCCTCAGGTGGCGCGTCGCGTCGGCAGGCTTTTCTACATGACAGGATTCCCACTGGCGTTCCCGTTCCCACCTTCTGCAGCCTTGCGCCCCCCAGATCGCGATCGGGACACCCTGACCACGCCATCCGACACCCCGCTGCCCCTCTCGCTGTCCCTGCCACACCGACCTACCTCCACCAGCAGCAGCTCCTCTCCATACAGCGGACCCACCCCAGGGTGCTCCTCCCCGAAGCAAGAAAACGGCAACAGCTCCGCCGTGGTGGGAAGATACGAGGCCAAAACTCCCTCGTAGGAGCGGACAGGCAGGAAGGGAAGACCTGTCTCATGCATTGGGGATGAGGGGGGTAACTTGAATCAGACTGACTCCCAGGCCCTATTTATCAGACTCCCCTCACCTTGGGACATTAAAGCTGAAATTTATGGGAAAATATTAGCCTGGAATAAAAGACAACTGGACGTTATGGACCGTATCCGGCAAACCAATCAGCTGAGTTCCTCTGCAGTGGCTGTAGCCGAGCAGAATCCAAAGAAACTGGGTTGGAAGGGAGAAACGTGAAGCGACAGAGGAACAGAGAAAGAGAAAAAGGAGGAAAAGGAGACAGCTGGTCACAGACAGCCTGCCAAAAAAAAGGAGCAAAGCCCTGCCACAAATGCGACATTCTTGCAAGTCAGACAGTCAGACGCTAGCGGAAACTCTTCCTTCCTTCCTGGGCTGGAGGAAGCTCTGCTCACTCACTTTGTTTCTCTTGTCTCTATCTCTCTGACTGCTCTCACCACAAGCCCTGCAGAGCCCAGGAATTAAAAAGAGACGCCTCTCCCCTTTTTTCTTCCTCCCTCCCTCCTTCTCGCCTGTTTCCCGAGGCCAAACAGCAGCGTGGCGTTGTCTTTTTAGCGGCTGGAGTTGAAACATATGCTGAGCAGCACTAGATCTGACCAGCTCCCTCTTATCACTGCAACTATGCATTCCACTGTCCCGATACCAAAGATGACCGGATGTGTGGAATTGGAATTCACAATGTGTCTGCTTCTTTTTGCATTAATGGTCTCAGAGAAAGACTGGTTCAACAGGGGAATGCTAGGCTAGTGCCTCACATGATGGACTCTATTTGAGGTGACACAGGTAGAGCTGTCATTTACTGACATACAAAGGCTTAAATGTTGCTGAAATGCAGAAGCCTCAATGGCGGCTATGGTGTGTATGGCCTATGTCATTGTACGTTTGTGTTGACTACTGTGGGAGGTAGGAAAAACATGCAAAATTGTACAGAATCATGCTTAAGATGAAAATATCCTGAAGGTTACATACGTGGTACTTTTACTTTTTGTTAAATGTAGTTGCACGAATAAGGTTTTCTTTACTGAAAAATGTGACTTGCTGAACTTTGGTGGTACTTTTGTTCATAATTTTTGTTCTGCCATTTTTAAGAAAAAAAAAAAAAAGTGTAATATTAAAAAAGATGCTCCAATCTCGAATGCTACTTCAGCATATAAATATGAGGACAAAAATATTTATAGGACTTTTGATGTAGTAGATAAAGCAGATTATGATATGTATTAAAATTAGCCCTTAAGATGGATTCCAAAGATACTTTTGTTTTCTCTTGGTTGCAGGGAAAAGAAAGGCACAAAGCTCTTAATGCAAATGTTTCAAATTTGTTATGGATTTTTTTTTTTTTTTTTTTTAAACTACGCAAGCAATGAATTAAAAAAATGGTCTCTAGATTTCCCTTCAGAAGTTTTGTCTTCATCCTATTTTTCTATTCACCACACAGGTGAAATAAATCCTAAAGAAACCGCTCGGCTTTCTCTTTTTCTCTTGTGTTTGTGTGCTTGCATCAGACAAATGTACAAATGCCTTTTCCTCCTCAGGTGTTTGTGGTTCTTCTGTAGAAACGTGCAGGAGGGTGTATGTGGTCTCCCGGTGTGTGTGCGTGAGGGGGAGGTGACCCATGGGGGGCACAGTTCAGGTCAACACCAGCTGTCAGAGTGTGAGGTTCAGCCGCAGGCCAAGGCCTCCCTGCCTGTGGGGGTAAACCTGACCCTCCTCATGTACCCACACACATACAGGAACAGAACCAGGAGCAGCCCTCACTCACGCTTACTTTCCTCCTTCAAAGCACTACGCTCTGCACACTCTGCTGGGACTTCCCCTCGCTTTAGGCGGGCTTCTGCACCAGAAACTTCTGAATTCACTGAAAACTACTACAGAGGAAATGGGATGACACAGAAGTGCTTCTCAAATCAGCTCTCCATTTGTGGCGTTTACAATCGCGTTAAATAACTCCATTGTCTTGCGTTGGTGCACCCGTGGATGCATGAAATCACTGTTCACCCAACAAAAAGCCAGAATCACCTCCAGTTTAGAGCTGATTTTTTTGGAAAACGGTGCAGTGAAGTAAAGAAAGAAAAGGGGGAGAAGTTGGAGTAGGAAAGCCGTATATGAGCATGTGAATACACAGGCGGAGAAGACAGTGGACTGGGCAGGGGGTGGGTGAGGAGTTGGCACAGAAACAGACCAGCCTGTGTTGCTGCTCTACCACCTGGGCAGAGAGTCTTGGCACAGCATCAGACGCCACCTTGCCAGCCTGGCACAGCACTGCTGCCTCGGGGCTCAACACCCGCCTCTCTGTGCCCCCCTCCTCTTGGCCGGCCCAGCCTGGCTCGGCCCAGCTCAGCCAGGCTCATAACTCCCTCCAAATAGCCCGTTCTTACAAAGCCTGAGGGTGCCTACAGGTGTGCACAAGCACAGAGGACACAAATGACTTGTTTCAGGTGTAATTGTCCATTAGCATGCACATATACGCTTCAGCTAATTAGCATCTTAAAAAGAAATGATCAAGAACGGACAACTTGGATTCTTGAACTGCGCTTTTTTTGTATTTTTACACTTTTTGGTGCTTAATAAAATTACATCATGAACTTATTTGTACTGTACATGTGAAGCAATACAAAATTCAAAAGCAAAGAAAATAGCATGGAGTCCAAAAATACTGTAAGTATAGATGGTTACGGTGGAGAGCAGTAAACATCCATGAATCTTAGTCATCATCAGACAGCTCCAGGTCTTCAACCACATCCTCGTCTCCCTCTGCCAGCTTTATCAGAGCAGAGGAGGACAGCGGCTGAGGAGTCTTGGAGGCCTTTTCATCTCCTTCCTCCTCCTCATCGTCATCATCGCCGTCGTCATCGTCATCTGGAATACAGACAGGAATCATGGTAACTTCAGCCACATGAAAACATCCCAGACCTGGCAGATATCAGGGGGTATAACATATTTGATAATGTATGCGGATACATAATGAGATTTTATGAACTGAACTGTAACTATGAAGACATACTTTATAATATTACAGTTGTGCTTTACTACGTTGCCATTTATTATTTGTTCAAACATCAGCCTCAACTCATGGGCGGCCAAAGAAAGAGTTAAATTTGTGGTAAATACCTTGTTGAATTTAAATCTTCTCAAAACTACATGACAAGTTCAGAAACCATTCATCACAAGAAAGGGGGTTTACCAAATTTATTCCCTTTAATAAATATCATTAGGTCATCGCTTTGGCTTTTAGGCTGCCCCCAAATTGATATATTTCAGGTTCAGTTAGTTAAACAGATGTCTTTTTTCTGTTGGTTTTTTATTTGACATCCCTTAAATTGATTTAACAGAACGGTAGATGTTCCTGTTCTCTTAAACTGCACAGAATGTGTTCATTCCTGAATTAAATAATTAAAAGAATACTAATCATTTTAGAGCACAGTTTACTCTTACTTTACCACTGCTTACTTTTGATGCAAATGTTTAGGGCTGCAACAAATAATTTCAATTACTGATTCATCTGCCTGTAATTTTTTCAGTGTAATCCATAAAATATATATATATTTTTAAAAAGAACAAGAAATGTGTCTCACAGTTTCCCAGATTAAAATGTGACATCTTTAAATTGCCTGCTTTTCCCGATCAAAAGCCCCAAACTCAAACATATTTAGTTTAATTGAGAAGATAAAAACCAAAAAAAAAAAGAAATTTCTCTGATTGGAGAAGCTACAATCTGCCTCATGTTTGAAATATTACAAAAACAATTCATCATTTATTAAAACACGCAAATGAATTTTCTGTCAATTGATAAACTAATGATTAATGATCTCATCTAGCAGCTCTACACATGTTTTACCTTTATTACCATCCAACATACTAAGTCTGTACATGCAGAGATAACATGAGTGAGTACACCCCAGTGCAACATCAACTAAATGTCATGTGATTCAAAACGGTATGATAAATGTATTATAATATATAACATATATAACAACTTAAGTTGACAAGCAGAGTATCTGTGCCAATGAACACTCAGAAACAAATACTTAAGAGAGACGATACTGTAAGCACGGGCCGCCAAGTAGAAACTCAACATACACCTGTGATCACTGACAAACAAGTTAGAAAACCTGTGATCATTAAAATCAAACTTGGTGTACTCACAATTTCAAACTAACCTAACTGCATAAACACTGATCTAAAATCCCCTCTGAACTTTATCAGTTTTAGTCCTGTGATCTGTGTCTATCTGCATCATGGCTCCACATGGAAACTAATTCCCAGATAAACTGAAAAATCTGACTGTGAGACTTCACAAAGATGGAATAGGCTACAGGAACATCTGTGACCAAGTAAAAATGAAAGTCAAAAAGCTGAAACACAGTTGCACCATTAATCAGGAGGTTCAGAATAAACCATAGTACCACTAATCAGAGCTGCTGCGTCAATCTGTCGATCTCCTAAAATGATGCCACAGTGTGCTACTTTCATAATCTGCCCCCAAAAAACAGATGGGCAGCTGCTTCCGACTTGGCACAGGGTTATAAATGAGAACTGGAGTTCCTGTGACAGTTCAGACAGTGTGAAATACATTGAATGATATCAGCGTCTATGGATGGTGCCCAGGAAGAAAACCCCTGTTTGCTCTTTGGCATAAAACTAAAAGATGAAACTTTGCTAAAGAACAAGAAACGAAGCCTGATGACTGTTGGGTGCATTTTTCCAGCTCAGATGGGACCCAGTATGTTTGGCCTAAACCCGGCCAGGACAACAACAATGAATGCACAGTCCTGACAGTGAACTACGGCTGTGATGGTGTGCTTACATGCATGTGTGCAGAAAGGGTTGTAGAGTTGACACAAATGGATGGCACCATTAATATCTGTGGATTTGCCAAAATACAGGCTCACAAGATGAATCTCCGTCTAAGAATATTCCTGCATGATAACGATCCAAAGCACACTGCCAAAATCAGGCGAGTTGCTTAAGAAGAGTAAAATAAAAACTATGACCCGGCCAAGTATGTTGACTGACTTGAATCCAACAGAACACCTTCCAGGCAATTTAAAGGGAAAGGCAGAGCAACACAACCCCTCCAGCAAAGAGCCGCTTAAAAAAAAGGTTTCTGAAGAATGGCAGAACATCTGTTCTGAAATTTGTGCCACACTGGTATCATCCATACTGAGGAGGATCGACTGTCATTGAAAATAAAGATGGCCACATGGAGGATTGAAAAAATACCATATCTGGGTCTCAGTAAAGAAAGATGTACTAACAGTTGTATTAAATCCCTACTGTGGTCCCCGTATTAATATGTTGTTTGTAATTTTACTCATGACAAGTAATACTGCACTGGTATTGACTCACTTTTATTGCCCAAATAGCTACTAGAGTCGTTTCTGTACACTAAATAAATAAAAACTTTAAAATGTCTAAAAACTACCAAATTGTGAGAAACTGCTACGTTTCGGTTCGGACACCGATGCTGTACCAACCTGACTCTCCTCCCTCCATCCCCTCGTCATCGCTTAGGTCAGACAGATCTTCCAAATCATCCTCATCACCATCTGACGCACGGCTGCTCTTCTTACCTGAGAGGAGACAGAGAAAAACATTACACCGCGCCGCTGAATTTTGTCAAGCGTTACTTTCTTCAGTCATTCCTAAGTTTGCACTGGTGCATCGCTGACGTCTGAGGACTTTGGAGACGCGGATATGTGGGCCAGGTATCAGAGGCAGCTGGAAGTGTCTATTTCCTCCTGAGATGGAACTGAGAGTCGATTACAGGCGCCGCTGCTGCTGCACAAACACCCATGACAGTTTACTACCGGCAATTTCAGACATCTTATGCTCACGGCCTAAATATAGCAAATGGAGATAGCAGGCAGGTTCCACAGCTACGATGATGATGGCAGAGTCAGTGTGTGTGTGTGTGTGTGCCGGAGAGAAGTTAGGAGTTTGTCTGAAATTGTGGTGCGCTATCGTCAAAGTAGTGTGTGTGTGTGTGTGTGTGTGTGTGTGTGTGTGTGTGTGTGTTGTCTAGCCAAAGGGACAACTGGGGTCCACGGGCTTTGAAGTTGAGGTGTGATGAGAGGCTGGGGGCGTGGAGGAGAGAGAAGCAAAACAGAGCTACTTCCTCTGTGTGCTACATTGCAAACACACACAGTTATACAGTAAGCGTCTGTACACACACACATACACACACACACACACACACACACACACACACACAGATAAACAACATCTATTCAAACATCAGGTTCTTCCCTTCCCTCCTGGATTTAAGATGAAATACGTGCTCTGGCCCTCTCCCACTCGTCGCCGCTCACATGGTGCGAGCAGATTTCGGCAGTACCTTCGAGGTTGCCCCTAAATGACCTGGATGACTTATTGCCACCACACACTGACAGCACACGCACACACACGCATCAATCTAAATCATCGGCCCCCTCCTCTCAAAACTCCCCCTCTTTCCGGGAGTGTGTGAGACCACAAAGAGCTTTGGTGAGCTGCCCAAAAGCGTTTGGCTCTGCAAGACTGGACGACGAGGTGGTGGCTGCGCATTTGTGTGCTATCATGGAGATGTGCATGTGTGTGCGCGCACGTGTTGCGAGGACATGCGGGGGCAGCTGGTTGAAGTCTACAGAGCCAGAAAAGAAAGAGCGAGAGAGGTAGAATGAAAGAGGGAGAGGGAGAGAGAGAGAGAGGGAAAAAAAAGGGAGAGAGGAGTGGGAGCGGCCACCTCTGGCTGTTCCAGTGGGCTGGTTTGAATTAGGAACCCCCGCTGGGATCCAAGCCTGTACTTCCTGTTGGGGGGTTTCGGTTCGTGTGTGTGTGCACGAGGGGTGGAAAGGGTGGAGGAAAGCCGAACGAAAGAGGAGGAGGAGGAGGAGGGTGGGGGGCGCTTGCCGGCAGCTGCCCATCCGTTTGTGGGGACTCTCCCTACAATGAAGTCCAGATGCATTAAAAAAAAAATCCCCCTGCCGCCTACTCCTTTTCTCTGCGACCTTGCGGAGGGCTTTTTTCTGCTTGGAGCGTGTCCGAGTGTAAAGCTGTAAAAGCGAGGTTGCAGCTGCCTGTGACCTGCGGATGACCCCGAGACGACGAAGCTTGCGGGGGTTAAAGGATGAACAAGCCGACGGCTTGCTCTTGGCGGAGAGCGAACCAAACTATCTGATAAGCAGAGATTTGATTTGGGATTTAATTTTCATTTCCACAGAAACAGCGTCTGCGCGTGTTTTAATATCTCAGGCCCCGCGGTAACCACGCTGCAGGTGATCTGCTTCATGTAGCCGAATCTTTAAAGATAGTGAGTGTCACACAAACAGATAACAGCAGAGAAATCAGACTGAACTGTCATCACCTCTTAACTTTGCTTTTGCACTGTTGCAACAAAATACAGCCCCCTAGAGGCCAAGACGGGGAGATTATCACACCGTGCTGCAGCACTGGTCCACAAATTGCCTTCTTTGCAGGTCAGTTTCAAAGTCTGAGGGAAAATTGTATGTGAGAAGTAGCTTGCCTTTGATTTTGATTCCTGCATCATCTCCGTCTGAGTCGCTGTCAGACTGGAACAGATCCTTGAACTCCTTCTTGTCCTCTGCCTTCTTCTCTTGAATCTTCTTGCGTTTGATCTCAGGGAGGTCCAGATCCTCCATCTTAACAAAACACAAAATTGGCAGGGTTAGTGCACAAGCTTGCTTTGATGGCCTTGGTGATCCTCATAAAGTAATTGTTCTGCCAGTAAAATGTTCCACTATACAGCATGACTGTTTCATGATTTATGTAAAAGAGCAATTCTTGTGGGTAACACTGACATTCATAAAGGAAAACAGCAGAAGCGATTCATGATGATTGAGTGGGATGAGACAAACGTTGAAAGTTTTTTATTTTTTGTTTGGATAATTACCCTTTCTTTGCCAGAGATCTCCAGCTGGATCTCCTTCTCCCTCAGCTTCTTCCACTGGCTGTAGTACCTGCTGAGGGGAGTCCCCTCCTCCTGGATCTGCTTCTCCCAGGCCGCCTGAAAGAAAGTGACCCCAATATTTGATGCTGAATGTATATACAGGTGTGGACAGGACAGGTGAGGAACAAAAAGCAGGTCTGTGCCTGTTTTGGGGTTTTTTCAGAATCTGATAAGACAAGTCTTTCTACAGCTTCACTCAGGCTTGAAAATCATCTTATTTTATGTGGCTTTCAACTGCAGCTTCACATCAACTGACCAGAGACAGACAGACAGTCGAGACAGTGAAGGGAGTCAGAGGATGCAGAAAACAAACAGGCTGAAGAAGTCTGAAAGGGGAGATCTTCTCCAGGCCCTAAAGGTCTTTGTGGATGATATTGATTAGGCCCAATCACATTATCTGACCAACAAATCCAATAGAGCGAACAGACCGTGGCCTCCTGCGCCCGTTAGCTTAACACATTTACCACAATTTGCTGTGCAGCTATTAAGATGGGTGACATGTATGCGCAAAGGAAGAGACAGAATAAGAAAAAGAAAAAGAAAAAGCTGCTTCCAGATTAGTCTCAGACAAACAAAACTAAATATTTCTATGTACGAATGAAAGAGAGACAAGCAACGCCGGAGTGCGACCTGGATGGACGCAGGGCATCATTAATTAGGCTAGCTCTCGGTTTGGGTGACATGTCAGTGGGGGGCTGGTGGCCGGAGGGGGGCCGTGGCCTTTCCACAGCGGCAGCAGCAGGGCCGTCCCTTCTCCTTCGCCTGCGGTGACACCTCCGCTGCTGCCACGATGCCAGGGAGTCGATGCCATGGTGACAGCCTCCGCTGAGCAGAGAGCTGTGGCGACAGGCGCTGGCACGGAGCCACGCTGTCTGTCTGCTGCACTCACTGAACACACAGACTTCCATGTACACACACACACACACACACACACACACAGACACACACACACTACCTCATCAGCTAAATTACACAAAGACCGTCCTCTTTAATTTCATCCTTAAATGCTCTTAAATATTCATCAGCGGTACGCATCAAGACTCAGCGGAAGCAAAACCACATAAAAACGTGTGTGTGGACAGGTAGCACTACAAGAGCAAATCAACACAGACAAGAGAATCTCTCTGTCACACACTAATGGCTGCTCATTAGGGTAGCGGCGCCTCTGGTTCAAAAGCACATAAGAGCTTCGAATAACCACAGGGTCAGTCTTAGCCGGGCTTAGAGTTTATACAGGGAAGTATCCTCCATTAACAGTTCCTGCCTGTAGCGGTTCACGCTCTGCAGTCCGATGGCCTGCAGCACCGACCTTTACTGGACCAGAGCCCAAAAGGAAAGTTTTAGGTCTTAGTATTTGTCATTCAGTAGAAAGCTATCTTTGCCCTGCAACTGAAACTCTCTGCTCTGTGGGGCTTCTCTAGAAGGTTCAGGCAAGACGCCACCTCTGAAATAGTGATGACCAAAGACTAATCTAAATAATAGCAACAACAACTTCACGTTCACTTGCAGAGTGCAGCCCTCCACCAAGGCCAAGGTCCTGACTTGCAATTTTAAATAAAGTGATCTAGATCTACACCAGAATTAAAATGGCTCTGTCTTTGACTTTCCACCAACTTTCATCAACTTGGTAGTTTTTGCACATTCTTGCAGACAAACAGCACAGAGAAACACATTACTGTTTTAATAGAAGGACTTATGAAACATGTGACATGCGGCTGTAGAATTAACCGCTTTAGTCCACCAAAAACATTTATAAACTCGTACCGACCATTCAAGTCAAGTGGATGGAGTCAGCTGATTGTTAAGCACTAATTATTGTAAACACTGAACATAGCCATCAAAACTTGCACCATCTAACCAAAAGATGACAACTAACTACTCCTTATTAGGTCTGATCTATGTATTAGCTAAAGGAAATGTTACACAGACTTCCAAACCTAATTCATTTCCAATCTGACTTTTTGTCTGCTACTGCTGAACACTTAAATCATTCATGTTACATCAGTTTTGAGGTCTCATCTCTACAGAAAAAGCAGCGAATCAATACGTTCTATATTAAGTGTCGGCTTTACTCAAAGACTAAAAACTCCAAATCAAATCGTTTAAAGTCATAATAAAATGATAAAATAACACTGAAGTGAGCAAATGAGTGGCACGAATCTAGGCATGAAAGCCGTGGTAATATTTCAACCTAATGTTGGCTTCTGACGTGTATAATTGTATTGGCGCTCCTTCTGAACAGCATGCGGCCTCTTCAGAGAGGCACCTACCGATAATATACCAGGTTGCCCGAAGCCCTATAAATGTGCAAAATAGGTAGAATCCAGGTCGCATTAAAGTCAACTAATAAGGCGCCTTGCAGCAAATTAAAATGACATGATTAGTCTCTGTGTAATAAAACTATTGCTTTCAATGGAAAGAAACAGCAATAAAACTGATAATGTCAAACGTGACAATGGTAAATCATGAAACATGGTTACGCGAACCAATAATTATTACTCAGCAGGGCTGTAATTTATTCTAACTAATGCTGGAATTGTACTGCATTATGGCCTGCTAGATATTAAATCTTGAGCCAACAATACAAAATTGACTTCCATAATCACAAAACGGTTAAATCCATACAGGTTTTATGAGTCACTTCAAATACGTGCCTCTGCATCGTTCAATAACAACATCTTATTTCTGTTCATCCATAAGTGATTGAGCCGTATCTGTATGTTGGTGGTTACCTTACTGTTGACATAACCTGGACTGCCGGTCATGTGATGGTGTGAAGTTTTTACCAATAACCTCAAAATTTCAAACCTATTTGGTGTTATTTTTTACATGTTGACATGTTTTCCATTATCTCAGGCTCATCTGTATACAGAAGCAAACAGGCAACAAAAAGCAGCCTGGGAGTTTGTGGTCAAGCGGGCCCAATTTCCATCCATCCATCATCTATACACCGCTTAATCCTCATTAGGGTCACAAGGGGGCTGGATCCCAGCTGACTCAGGGTGAAGGCAGGGGACACCCTGGACAGGTCACCAGTCTATCACAGGGCTACACTTAGAGACAGACAACCAAGCACACTCACATTCACACCTACAGACAATTTAGAATCACCAATTAACCTCAACATGTTATTGGACTGTGTGGGAGGAAGCCGGAGAACCCGGAGAGAACCCACGCTGCACGGGGAGAACATGTAAACTCCACGTAGAAAGATCCCGGTGTGAACCCGCGACCTTCTAGCTGCGGGGCAACAGTGCTACCAACTGTGCCACCTTGCAGCCTGGGCCCAATTTGATACACCAAAATTTTTTTAAAACGTGCGCTGATCAACAAATCCTTAATTCAAATAAAATACAATGTGAATTTGGATTCCTTGTGATAGACCAAAACATAAAATGAAACTAATTTTCAATGGTTTTCCTCCCGATGTTTGTGTCCAGAAAGCAGAAATTTTAAGTTGAATTAATGAAATCACCTGATGAGTAATTTCACTTAATAGCCTGCTTCTATCATCAGAAATATTTACAACATTGCCTTTCATGTCACCACTAGTAATCCAGCACTAAATACCCTAACGTCCAACCTGATCAAATCCACATCCATCTGACTGCAGAGAATTTAACGGATCGTTTATATTGCTGGGCTGGCTCTTAAGTATCATACGCCAAATAGACTGTGATGCGAAAAAGAATCAATGGGTAGTCGAGAAGAAAATTTTGTGTTTCACCCACTTACAGTCAACGTTAATGAGAATTAGTGAGAACACTCTGAAAAACGTAAACGTTTTGAAATATTTGTGCACCGAGTCTGACAGTCGGCTGCCTTTAACAGTGTTCAAATCTGTAGCAAGTACAACACTAACAGAAACCTTTAGTGAGTTTGTATAGCGGTTTCACAGCACAGAGCTCATAAGCACCACAACTCACTCCTCTATGAGGTTTCTGCCTCTTGACTGCTGTCCTCATCATCACCTCTAAACAGCGTAAATATATGTGTTATATCTCAGCACATCCTGTAGCATTAGCCAGCAAAGACTTTTTCTTTGTTGCCTTCTCTGCATCGCTGGTACAGAGTTTTCTCTTTTGATCAACGTTTCAGCAACAAATGTTTTAAAAGTGCTAGATAATAACTTCCAGAGTGCTTAGCACTCGGGGTGGGCGATGTGGAAAAAACATAATTTTATTATAAAATCACGATTTCGATTTTATCGCGATCTTACATGTATTTTTGAGACTAAGTGCGGCTGGACCACAGATCACTCGTTGTTGCGAAAAACTGGATGTTCTGAACTTTGCATTCAATCTTTTCTCGGCGTTCAGAGTACAGACGTGGAATGGCAGTGTTGGAGAAGTATTTTTGGCTGAGCAGCTCGTACTGCAAGTCAATTGCTTTGAGCAGGCATTTGACGCGCACGCAGGCTCCGACGGGCTGGAAGTGGGCGGGACGCACAGGCAGCATTTGGCTACCGCAGCGGCAGTTGGGGGGGAGCAGCGGCAGATATTTGGAGATCAACTCCCCCGTTTGGCTTTCAGCCATGGCTCTCCATGCAACTACCGCTACACACAAACAAGGAGGCAGGTAAGAAATTGTGTCACTGCCCATAATTCGCTATGATTGGTTGGTCAGGTTGACGACGTAATACATCTGGTGCGTCGCCGCATCAGCATAGAATTGCAATTTATAGAATGTGACCTACATGATCCATATGATCTCCTCACTTTGGCAGATCGTCTACATGTTTTAATCGTTTACAATCTAAGATCGTCTTATCGCGCACCCCTACTTAATACTTTTTAGATGTGACTGCTATTACAGATGTCACCAGCTGTGTCACTGCAGCTAAGATCCATCCATCCATTATCTGTCCATCCATCCATCCATTATCTATACACCACTTAATCCTCACGAGGAGTCTATCCCAGCTGACTTAGGGCGAAGGCAGTGGACACCCTGGACAGCTCGCCAGTCTATCACAGGGCTACACTTTGCAGCTAAGATGACCTACTGAATATCTGTATATGGGCATAAAAGCTACTAACTAATTTTAAAAAAGCCTGCCCCACTGGGAAAATTTTCAAACTTTCCGATGTATTTTGCGTCTGACGTACAATTTTGTGTTTTGATGGAAGAGCACCTCCCTGCTGTTACAACTAATTTTCTAACTTAACATTAGGAAACAGAAGAGCCAAAGAAAAAGAAAGACACACGTACAGTAAGGGTAAAATTCTGAAAATGCAGCCTACAAGGCAGCCTCTGTCTTTCACACACACACACACACACACACACACACACACACACACACACACACACACACACACACAGACACTCACCACAGCGGCGGCATCAGCCACTCCGAAGGCGGCCTTCTGTCTCCGTCCTGTGATGTAGCTGCTGTTCTCCTGTACCTTCTCCAACAGCTGGCGCACCGGCTTGGAGTAATTGGCCACTTTGCATTCCTTCAGGAATGCTTTCAGCTGCAGGAACATGGAGGGGTGGGGGCATGAGAAAAGAAGGAAACAGCAAAAAGGATGATCCTGTCCGCCCATGTGATGCATTCAGGCAGAGCAGGAGGGGGTTTGTGGTCGTTTCCCCTGAGGGAAGCGGATTTAGCGACATCCACACTAGAACGTTTTCATTTTAGATGTAATTTTGCTATGTTTATGCCTAGAATCCACTCTAACCAGGCGACTGAGGACCCTTAAACAGAGACTTCTGGAAACACTGCTGACCACATTTAAGGTGGAAATTGCATTTTAGTCTGGACAGACAGAAACTGTGACTTTTGGAAATGATGACGCAAACACCCACATTCTCTTCCTGATTGGATTGTATTAGTCTAACTGTCCTTCCGTGATTGACCACATCCCTATTACACAACCACGACTCTCAGTCTGTTCCCTCTTGTCGTCAGTCCAAGCAAAGAAATTTCTGGTCTTACTTATTGCCATCAGTGTTTTCCTTCAAGAGTATTTTCTATGTTCTGTTTATGTAAATGGTTGTGTGACATGCATAATCAGGTGTGTTGGTATGGACAGAATGTATTTCAGACATAAAGCGCCCATCTAGATGAAGATCGCTTTTACATTCAAATGGTGTTTTAAAACAAAAATGTACTCATGCGAACATAATCTGAGTCTAGCAAATCCTGAATCATCTGTTCAGGATTTAAACTCTGGGATTGAGTGTCACTGATTCTTTATTTTACCTCTGCACCAGTCAGTCAATTTAATTCCAACAATTGCGTTTATCCTGTAAAATTTTAGCGATACGATGAAGCTCAAGTAATTTAATTTCTACAGGTCTAAAACACTTGAGTCCATTCCCAGATCAGCTTAATGGTTGCATTACCTGAATAATGGTGGGCAGAGCGAGTTCAGGGAAGCCGATGGAGTTGGCCTGAGTGTGGAAGTATTCGAGTATCAGGTCATACAGCTGGTCGATCAATCCGTCCTAAAATGCGGCAGAACAGCAAGATTTACAAACAACGTTCACACATTACACTGATGTCTAAAAGCCAGGTTATCGTTTTCCTTTTTGCTGAATTAAGAGACCAGTGCACATCAAGGACAACAACTGCAGCAACATCTAGCTTGGTAACAGCTTAGGAGAGCCTGCTACAGACATCTGAATCTCTGCTAGGGATTAATATATTATCAGCTATTTTAATTCATGTATGATTTCGGTCCATGCGTCAGATTTGGGGAAAAAATGTACAATTAACAGCCACAGCAAAGTCTGCATACACCGATAATGGCATTTCTGGGACGGACACATTACTTGCTACTTATGGTCAAAAACAAAATAAAATAACTCTTGGTCCCAAACACTTGTGTTAAATGATGTCAAACTAAATGAATGAAGAGAAACAAAAAGGGAAATTCAGTGTGATTACTAGACTAAGGTTAGTCTCGCTAAACAGGTGATTCATAGACGACAAAGTCAAACTCAGGCCTGGTAAACATTCTACACCCAAAACCTCACTTTTCTTTAATTCCCTCCACGGTATAATATCTATCAACAAACATTAAAAGAACACTGTGGTGCCAACTAAGGATGTATTTATACAGCCAAAACACATAGTACAAGTACCACAACTTGGCAGTATATAACAGTAATTGGCAGTATTAGAACGGTGCAATTTAACCCTTAATATAAATGTAATTAAAAAAAAACAAAAACCCATTGGCCAGAAGAAGTGAACGTGCCATGTACAGTGCTAGGAATTCAGCTGCCTCTCTTCGTCAGTACAAATGCAAACTTTTCTAGCCTCTGTGAACTAATAAGTGTTCAGGTTTCAGGCAGATCAGTCGGTTGGGCCTGCAGAGACTTTACGAGGCAGGGGATCATGGCAGCTGCCCAGGTGACAGCAGTGAAAACAGTCCTAGCGAGCGGAGTGCGGGGGATAATCCCAGAGAGCCGTGCTACAATCCTCTTGGCTGCAGCACTGAGCGTGGCGACTCAGGGCCAGTTTTAGAGTCCCGACAAGGGGCTTTCAGCGCTGCCCTCAATCCCCTTATGCACACACGCCAGCTAACGCACAGTGTCACAGGGCGCCATGAAAATAACTAAGACTTGAACCACTCATCTGATCAGCTGCTCCTTCTCAGTGCAATAAAGACACAAACAGCAGTACACACCATGTGCTCTTTTCCCAGCTCGAAAGGAAATCATCTACACCTACACCAATGTTCACGGTGAAACGTACCTTGTAAGCTTTCTCCATAAGGTTGACCTTGTTGAGCTTCAGGATGACCGCAAAGTTGATGGGTTTCTTGCTCATCCGTCCAGGTTTCTTGTTGAAGTCCACCTGCTGGAAGATCTGTAAAAGAGAGGCATAAAATGGCAACGCTGAACTCTGATCCTATTGGTGCAACAGTGCAATATTATTCAAAACACCAGAACGGTAGATGGAGCAGAACTCAAAGCAAGTTAAAATGGTTATTTATTAATAATATATCAACAATATTTTATATCTTATTAAATTTTTTTATTTTTTTGGTTTGCATTTAACCCTCTGAACCCCAAAGCGATGCCTGAGGGATTTTTGCTCCCGTCACTTTTTTTCTCAATGTGGGCTAATATTTTAACTGCTATATGAACTCGTGCACTTCTATGGAAGCAGCACAACCTTCGCTAAAAGTAGAGGGAACTCAAAAACGCCTCATGTTCAATATAATGAAGCTAGAATGCCATATATCAATTAAAAAAGAAAAAAAAAAAAGTTGAATTTCTTTGATTATTCATTCTACAAAAATTTAAAACATCATGTGCAAGTGTTACAACTACAGAAAAAAAAGGGGACTCTACATACTATAGATATTTCACAACTTAGATTTTTAATTAATTCCCATGCTTGTCTCCTATCTGCTCTACGTAAACACAGCCTGCAGTTCAGCCTAAAAGTGAAGTTAAAAGTCTCTAAATTGTTGTTACATGACTGTTAGTGACAGCTGAGTTAGTCATGGCTTCACATTTGTGCTGAAAAACACTGAATTTAAGACTGATTGATTTATTTTTACAAAATCTGATTTAAGTAAATGGTTAATTTTTTGGCAAATATTTAAATTATGTGATTTAGATGAAATATACTGACTTTAAGTGTCGATCTGGTTAACCTTCCCTGTGGAAAAGTCGGTCACAGGTCATTACTTCAAGGACTATCTTTCTGATTTTACAGCTTCTGGCCCTGATACATAGTGGGATTATGGTGATTTATTTATTTATTTATTTTACAAATAACATGCCTTGCAAACCTGCTTGCAGTGTTTGGGTTTCAGAGGGTTAAGAAGAGCTAGTTTTTTGGATGAAAGTCATTACCATCTACCTGTTGCCCAATTATCACATCAAAACACACCCCATACTGGTGGAATCTACAAAAAAAAAGGTCAAGCTGATGGTCTACAAATGCCAAAACCCATCAGTAGGTAACAAGCTATCTAATTAACAAACTTTTGCATCAAATCTGTTGCCTATATGCGAGTGTCTTATGTTGTATTTTGTATACATTGAATTATTCTATATCCATCTTCCTAATTCTTCAAAGACTTCACAGCCACAGAACACATTTCATCTGCCAAACGTTGACAGTGTTTTGACAATTACCATTAGACACAGCTCATTTTAAATACTGCAGTGCTACTGAGATGACACATTTCTATCTTAGTCTGTGAAAGTACATTCTAGCCAACGTGTGGGCTATTTGTCTACAAGCTTTAGCTTTCACATCTGCCCACAGTGCGCAAGTGAATTTCTGCCTTGTATTTGTGTATCAAGCTATTTCTGACTCTCCGTATCTCTGTGCGTTTGTGCGTGTGTGTGTGTGTGTGTGTGTGTGTGTGTGTGTGTGTGTGTGTGTGTGTGTGTGTGTGGTCGTTAATGTTCTCTGTGTGCGAAGCTCAGCAACGCTCCTGGCCGGTGCTGTCTGTACAAACATAGGATGTGGTGGCGGTCTGTGGGGGAGCCAGGGGGAAGTGGGAAGGCATGGGCCAACCCTGGTGCGCACACACACGCTCGCTCGCTCGCTCGCTCGCACACACACACACACACACAACATGCACAGCTACTGAAGCAGGAAGCTCCAAATCATACACCCCCCTCGGAGATACGAGAACACACACAGGCACAGACACACAGGAGGAAGGGGCTGTTTCTGCCGCTCTAATTAAAACAGTAGCAGCGTACCTCAGCCTGCCTTTAACAAGAGGAACAGTAAAGGAGAAAAAACACAGGAAGTATTGTGCGTCACAAATAAACACAGCTTGCTGTTGGGGGTTCGGGGGAGGGGGCTCACAGTGGGGAAAAATAAAAAAAATTTTTTAAAAAAGAGGTGGGGAGTGGGCCATAGGCAGAGAGGATGTGGTCTGCACAGCGTGTTAGGACCAGAGTGTAAACCACAACCGTGCCTTTATCGCTTTGGTCAAACTGCTGCAAGCACACGCAAACACACACACACACACACACACACATATATATATATATATAAACACATGCATGCACTGGCCACTCCCAGCCGGCCGAACCAGTCGCTGTCGCCAGCACAATGCTCTCCTCCAGCAAACCACAACAAAGCCGCACAGCATGCATAAACACTTGCACACGTTCACACATAAAAGACACACAAACACACAGACTGCACAAACACGTGATTAACACCTGACCCAGAGTAAATGTTGTCAGTTGGTGACCTGTGATTGGTCTGATAACAAAAAGGTGTCTCTCGCACACCCTTCGATATGTTTCCTCCTGAGCTCCTACAGTTGTGGCCGTTGAGACCAAAATGCATCTCATGTGCCACTGATGTTTTTCCACAGCAAACCACCGACGGAACATTTCATCACATCTACCTTTGCGCCGTTTCCATTTGTGGCGAAGTCAACCAACTGACTGTTGTTTGCAGAAATTTTTAAACTATTTGAGGGCTTCCAGCTGTGTGCATTGGTGTGAAAGATTTCAGATTGCAGCTGCTGGAAACTTAACTCTCTTCTAGCTGCACTGATTCCGTCAGCGCGACATGGTGGTAACTCGAGATGACACCAAGTCTTACCTCCACGAGGAAGGGCAGAACAGGGACAAATGTTTTGGTGCTGCTAGACAGCAGGGTGAGGGCTCTGCAACAGTGCATCCTCAGAGGGTAGTATCTTGCTGTGGGCACCAATCTGAAAGACAAAACAGTGGTCAATGTCTCCACCTGCTGTTGGTAACATGCACCGCGTCGTGGTTCGTTTCACACAAATACACACAATGTTAGAAAGCACATTCTAAAACAAATGCCAACTAGCAACCTCAACTTTCTCTGAAGCTGGTTTGGAAGGTAACAAATCATAAACAACTGAATGATTCAGATTTTTTGTTCATAACACCACAACCATTAATTCAGAATCCAAAGATTCAGGTAACTACATACAGCAATGCCCAACATGTGTTTTAAATACAGCCAGCAGCTATGCAAATTTTAGCAATCATATAAAAATGAGTGGTAATGTAGTTACAACAGTATAGCGATAAAGACATGCACTGCAGGTTCAGTCCTATTATTTTTTTTGTATACCAGACAAATAACTTTGTAGATAAAGTTCTATATTACTTAAAAGCTCTTTTTCCAGCTTTCTGTTCTCTATAATGCATTTTTAATATGTCATACTCTTACTCAGCATCGATATATCTGCTTACTTTTATCATCATCTACTCCAATCGACCAACTCTTAGCACTGCTGCAGTCCTGAGTGTGCAACATCTTATTTGTCACCTTTTGCCACCACTCCTTATGTCATTTAAATTGTGTTGTTAAAACATGAGACCCATTATTCTCAATTCTTCTCAGTCCATTTGACAGTTCAGACCAAAAACATCTGTTTTAAAAAGCACTTTCACTGCCAACAAGATCTTCTAATGTCACTAAACCTGACCGATTTAAGCTTTTAAAACTTTGATTTTGTAGAAGGAGGTACAGGAGGAACTGATGTCATAACATTAAATCGATAGGTATACTTTGCCTTTCAAATGAACTTGCATCTTTATCACAATAACCCTCAACTTATTAATATTAATTACTGTAAATGTAGAACTTTCAATCAAAAACTGCATTACCAGACAGCCCGGTACCAGACGTCATGGTAAATACTTTGTAATGGATTATGTGCCTGAGGTGGTAGAAGGATGAACCAAGAATCTGAAATTTTTGTACATTTTTCCTGCATGTGGTCCAACATGTGCTGAAAGTTACGTAATAAAAATTGCACACTCACTTGATAGTGCCAATTATAACTTGGCAGAGCGGATAGATCAGAGGTTGGAGTACATCACTCGGGTGCAGGGTGCTGAGGACTCGACACCACAGGTACAGACAGTGGATGTACTGCCAGTTATACACCGACTGGTATGTTTCCTATCAGCAATCAAGCACAACACAAATTATATATAATCAAACAAGCATCAGGCTGGTGTACTGAAAACTCAGGTATCAGCTTTGTGCTGTATTTTAACTTTAGTGGCACAGCCACTATAGATGTTAAGGTCAATTTTAGCTATGCAAAAAAATACTCCTTTTGTTATTCAAATAACAAGCATTAAGTGTATAAAATTATTGTCTTCTATTTATCCAGTCATATATCCCAGCCGCCTCTGCATGTACACCCATAAAGCAAACATCCACTTATATTTTACATAATTAAGAGAACAGTCCTTGAAATTAAAAAGCAAAATAAGCACACAGTATTCCAACAGCTGTCTCCCCATCCATTTATTTGTATGCCTCTTTAAAAGCACATAAGAAGGTCATGTCTGTAAGCAAATACACTTAGTCAAACACCAACCTTTTTCTTCATTGTCATGGCATTTCTGAGGTGGATGGCGAGCTGTCGGATGTACATGAAGGAGTGCTGATAAGTGGCCTGTGTGTCCAGCGCGTACATCTCTGAGAGAGTTCTCTGCATGAAGTTGATCATGGGCAGCACGTTGGGAGATGTGAACTTGCAGTTCTGCACGTAGGAAATGTACATTTGCTGCAAACAGAAAGAAAATCAGTCGTAAAAGAGGAGCACAATGCTGTAGAGAAAAGCAACTTGGTGTTGTCTATATAGGCTGGATGTGGATTTGAATGACCAATACAAAAAAGCTGTTACACTCCAGCTCCTTGTGCGATTGTGATTTGACTTAACCAAGCAAATACCCTCTTCTATTCAATTTTACATCCAGGTTCTACTCTTTCATTCAAGCAGCTCACCTTGAGAATAGGGTTAAGATACGTTTCCTGCTTGTGTCTGCAGATTTTGTTGAGGGCCAAGAAGGCGAGAACCCGACTTGTCTCTTCCCCTGTGCTCCACTGCTTCAGAAGTTGCTAGACACAAAAATATGAAGAGCGTTATTAAAAAAAGACTCGCACTAACACGGCCTCTTTATTCCATGATGTTATTTTGGATTCAGATCTTACCTTTACCAGGTGACGACACTGTTTGGGTAGACAAAGGTAATAAGGTACAAGCTGGTTGGTGTGCTGCAGGACGGCGGTGATGACTGTAGCTTCTGTTAGACAGGATAACAGCTACAGGTGGAGAGGATTGTATTCAGGATGAAAAGATGGAAGAGGAAGAAAACGTTAGGGCAGCTCTCTCAAAGAGAAAACATCTGTATTATAATTACTGTGTCTCATGATATCTGCTTCGTAAGGAAACACAAAGTACAGAGACAGAAAACCAACCTGAACAACTCCACTGAGATACATCTTTATGTCAAGCTGATTCCTCTGCCATTTTGGACTCGATGAAGGGAACACCAATCTGAGATCAAAGCAGAGGAAGTAACAAGCAGGGAGTGAACAGATTGAAGACAGCTACACTGAAACTATGAGCAAGAGATGAGACCTGCCGATAAAATGTTGATTTCATACTTTTTCTGGTCTTTATCCGGCTTCAGGTTGAGCATCCTCTGCATGGTCACATGAATATCTCTGATACAGAACAGGACCAAAGCGTTGAACACTGCACAAAGGACAGAAAACAAAAGATTTAGGTATATTCACAAAGAGTGCAACTTGCTGCAATACATCTTACATGATATTGTGTATAATATCATATTACAAAGTTTTCATACAAAAAACCAAAACCCCCCAAAATATTTACTGGAAAGATTCGATCTTTTCTGTAACATATATCAGATTCTATATTTGTGAGTTTGTAAGTCACTTTTGTAACTTATATTCTTTTATTTGTCATTATTATGAGGCACACAGAGAAGTGATAGTTTAAAACAATAACAAAACCTTTTTTGGATTAAAAAAAAAAATAAAATAAATGTTCCTTTTAGTTGAAAGATTCCCTGTTGTTTTTTTTTTGTAAAACATCTTCACAGTCAGTGTTACTCACCAAAACATTTTTTTTGTGTATATTTGAGATTTAACAAACATGCTGAACTTTTAGTTAATTAATGGTATTACATTTATATTGTAATAATTATTAGTATCAGTATTAGTATTAGTAATTATTAGTAACATGAAACTGGCCAAAACCTTACTGTTTTTTCAGTTTATATCAAGGATTATCACGTATAATAGCCTTTTTTTTCTTCAATCAATCCAGTCGAAAAGTCAGGAAATACTGAATGCCTCTGATAGTTTCTCTAAAGTCAAAGTGATGTCCTTGAATTGTTCGATTTGTCCAAACCACAGTCAAAAACCTCCAAATAATCAATTCACAGTGAAAAATAAAAGCACATGGCAAATCCTCACAATTTAAAAGCTGGAATCAGAGAACATTTAGCCTGTCTGGGTTTATCCTGGATCAGAATGGTTCTTTGGGAGTGACTACATTAAATAGTGAGATCAGTTAATGCCTAGCAAAGGCATTGAGTGTATTATTTGTTTTTATTTGGTGCTGCCTAAAAGCTCTGGGGGGCACCAAAAACTGTTCTATGTAGGATGTTTTTGTTTGTTTTGATAAAGTAGTATTTGGCTAACTAACTGATAAATCAATTTACCATTAGAGCATTAGGATGACGTACTGGAAACTACAATCAAGTATCTGGCCAGATTTATGATGATGTTGTCTCACATCTTAGCTATCATTTCTCTGTACCATTTTATTTAGCCAAATTGTCTGTATGGTTGCTTGCATTTACACAAAGTAACACACAGCAACTATGTCTCTTTGTGAATAAAATGTATAAAGAAAAAGTTTTGTAGAGAAACCTGCAGGGATATCTTAAAAGGCAGATGTACCCAAATACAATGCAAGCAGAGAGCTAGGTGAATAAATTACCATCAGCTCTCTAAACATACACATAACACCTTTGTCACCAAACAAATTAGGTACTACAATCATACTAGAATTGAACATTTTCAGACAATATCCTTTTCCCAAAAGACACAAATATGTGACAAAAAAACATGTGTAAATGATAAAATTACCAATGGCAAATATTATTCTACTGTCACACTGTAATAGCCTCCTGGGATACTTCAATAGAACAGAGCCATTGTTACTGTTACTACTAACACCTGTGTTGTTGTTTTTTTTTTTTACTGGAACAAGCCATTAAAAGTCAACAACACGTTGTGGCTAAGATATAAGCTATGCCCTGAACATTGCAGCTGAAAAATTACAACACCTTTAAGTAAAATGCCAAAAAAAACAGCACAGTGCCAATATGACACTAAATAAAACCACGATGTGCTCTCATTTAATTCAGTTTAGATTTTAAACATTCATATACAGCAAAAGCAATGGCAACTTAATTCTTCCATCAGAATGGTAACGACTGAACACATGTAAACACCTAACAAGTCTGGCTCATGAGATGTAGACTGCAGGTACAAGCTTACCATTTCACTCGACTCTCTACACGCCTCTGGCTATGTGCATGTTACCGTTTTCAAAAACAGCTTCACTAATGAAGCAACAACAACCACCAAGCTACTAACCCACCACACTCAAGAGTTCATGTTTTGCCAAAGCATGATGTTACATGCAAATATTCCACCAAAACAATTCCCCCGTCACCAGCACTGCATCCTTTGCTTGGCTCCACTAAACACAACTGTCACTTGTTCAAAGAAATAGAAACAAACCAAGCTTTTCCCCACTATAGCAGAATGATAATAAGGTGCAGCCGGACCATTGTGCACAGTGCCGTGTCTGTGAGAGAGGACGGTCTGTCTAAGTGAGACCAGGACCTACCTGAACTGTCAGCTACTTTGTATCGACACTGACCACCGCCTTCCCCCTTCGTCGTGGCGACAGCAGCCTTAAAGGCCTGAGTGACTTCTCTGAAGAGACGAGGAGTGGGCTCTTTCTTCAAAGCAGTTTTCCAGTCTTCAATCATTTTTTCCGTGACTTTGATAGCCTCCACTGCCTGCTTGGATTTCTTCGAACTTTTCTGACCGTCTTCATCATCGTCGTCATCATCATCGTCACCAGAGCTGGGCTCCTATATGCAAACCATTTGAGCATTTACATCTTCATGTTCCAACAGGACTAATTATGAACACACACACCGGCAGCCGTCTTACCTCCAGTGTAGATGGTAATTTGTGGTATCTTTTCTCATCCTCATCCTCAGAGCTGTCGGTGTCGTCGAAATTTAGCAGCGTTTGGTCGTTGGCTTGCAGAAACTTGTAGAACTCTGGATCTTTGCTCTTTAATCTGGACAGCTGCTCCTTGTGCTCAGAGGCCTTGCCTTTCTTCTT
Source organism: Stegastes partitus (assembly GCF_000690725.1). Taxonomy (NCBI): domain Eukaryota; kingdom Metazoa; phylum Chordata; class Actinopteri; family Pomacentridae; genus Stegastes; species Stegastes partitus. The sequence goes on from NW_007578441.1 coordinate 144,490, forward strand.
ATCCTCTCTATAAATAAAAACATACACAAGAGTTACAATTCTGTCCTTGAGAGGTTTGGTGTCAATATCATCATCATCATCATCATCACCACAACAGCAAAGTGTGTTGTTATCCAGTAACAAAGGACTCACATTTGAGAAGCTGCAGAGTCCAACTTTTTCTTGTTCTTGGGCCCCTTCTGTTTGGGAGTCTCTTCTTCAGATTCACCTTCATCTGCAGAGTCAAACCCTGAGAGAAGGAACTCATCGACACTGAGTTCTTCTAGTTTCCTACAAAAAAAGGCAACAGTTCAACAGTTGAAATAAGTTAGCCAACATGTGTGTGGTCAACATGTTCTACAATACACAGCATTACCTCAAACGTGTAACTGTTTAGCTCCCTGCTTAGCTGCAAATATCTCATTTAACAATTGTAAACAGTAGGTTTATGACGGACAGAAAACAAACTTAATATGTAGTTGGCGTTTAAGTTAGCATTCGGCTCCATGCTAACACCATAGTTAATATACAATCACACCACTTTTATAATTGTCTTACGAACCCCGCAAATTTCACGACGAAGCTTGACAACTCTATAACTTTTAAAAACAACGTCAAACAACAGTTTAATCTCATATTATACAGCTAAATATAAAGAAACTAGCAACATACCTTTTCTGTTTCGCTGCCATGCTGGATTCAAAACGTGACACTATTCCTCACTACCCACAATGCCCCGCTGCACAACGAAAGAATTGGTTTTATGTTTCATGGCTATTGAACGGCCTGAGCGACTTTTATTGTTCTCACAAAAAGAAGCTCAATGATTTTGATCTAGCACTGAACGCATATGCTGGATTAGTATTTGACATAAGATCGAACCACCAACATTGCTCATATATAACGACTAATCCAATAAATATCAAGACATTTTAAAATCCACTGTGGCGTTCAAGACAACCTCGAAATTTTCACTGTCAACGCTGTGGGTACCAGAACAAGCAGTGTTTTGATGCTACACGTGAGCTTTAAATTAAATGATCGGCTGCATTCACGGGACACAGGGAGCTGCAGACCTGGGGATTTTTCCGTTTTCATTTTTTTGTTACTTGACGCAACCACAAAGCTGGGCAAGCTTACAAACCGGAGGAAATCACTGCTGTCAAATCGACACCGACGACGGCTGGTGGTAGGTGCTGTCTGGTTTGAATTTTCCTCAGACTTAGCTACCGTTAGCTAGTTTGGCTAATTTGCACGGAACTACTCAACTGTGACAACTATGACACTTATTTTACTTAAGTATTAGACATACATGCTCAATATCCACTGGTATACCTCGTCAGTATAGAAAAATAACAACAGGATTTATATTTTATTGAATGGAGTTGCAGACGGTGGCTGTTTGATTTATTGTCCGGGTTAACCGAAGAGGAGTACGGTTCGGGTTTTGACCAATCAAAGCAGTTTTATCAGAAACCCCGCCCTCCACGGTACGACAGACGAATTTATCGAACACACTTCCGCACTCCAGCCAGACAAAAGCGGTCGCTTAAGGTCGTGTGTGTCACTTCAAATAATAAACGAAATTACATTGCAGCTGTTAACATTTTGCGCATATGAAGTAACTTCCAGTGTATTCCACATTTGTCTCGACCTTTCCACAGTTTAAAATTTTCACAATGTGAGCAGCGTTGCTACTTCCCCCTCCGGCAGTTGCAGCTCCACCTTAACAGCCCGATGTCAGCTTTCATGCAGGCTTTTTTTTTGCATTGACGTCAACTGCATACAGCACAAAACAGAGGCTTTCTTCATATTTCGTATGCTTGAGTCAGAATATGGACAGATAGCCGGACGATGGTACCAATTTTAAACCAATCTGACTGCGACAGCTGTTGAATTATCTGCCGTCACTTCGAGGAAGACACTGTGTCCAAGGATAACCGCAACACAACCACCGGTAAAGAAATTACACATTCATCCTTTCTATTGCCGCTGCTGCAGCTGATAGCTACTGTTATTCAAAATAGATGGAGTGGGGGTTGGGGTTTCCTCTCATCACACCAGGAGTCTGATAAATGAAAAGGAGCGTCCTTCTGCCCCAAAACATTTGTGTGTCCAAGATGATTGTGTATGTACTGCTGTCCAGGAGCCACAGAGCCTTGGTGTGGATGCCAGCCAGGATTCTGAGCCAGAGACAGGAGAGGAGACACAGGCTTGGGATGAAGTGCTTTCCTCTGTTAGTTTTAACGGTGCCAATTGTGTTGACACATCTGTCTCAACCTCCTGTGTATCCATGTCTCAATTTGCAGCATTGTCTCATGTTATTCCCTTGGGAAGGAGAGCAGATTGTTCCCTCATACAGGGACATGGCTGGTGTGTTTTTATGGTCCATTGTGTTGTGGAAAATGGGACCCAAAGCTAGTCGCCAGGCAGCTGGGATGACATTTGAGATGGTGCTCAGTGGGACAGTGGAGACTGTGTATTTGAAAGAGAGCCTCGGAGCAGATGACAACGCTGTCATGATGCACTGATACTCTGTGAATTGTGTATTCGACTGACATGAGAAACTTAACTTCATCAGGATCAATAACACCTTGTTGTGTTTCACTTTTGAGTGTTGGACTTCAAACAGGTCAATATTCTCCGCTGATGAGATGCTGGTGGTTCCCTATTTGTTCTAATAGCCTTAAGCTTGTGTTATTTTCACATAAACCTGTCTTTACATTTACAAGCATGAAACAATTATTCAAAATGACAATCAAGCATCACTACAGGGTGTAAGATTTTTCTTACAACCCACTGTAGTACACAGTCACTCCAATTGCAGGCTACATGTTATGGAACAGTAATTATATTTATTTACCCAGTTAAGGGTGTTTAAAACAGCACATTTTATTGTGGGGGCTCTCCATTGGATGGTTCCTTGCTTTAGAGGACACTTTTCAAACCGTCTTTCTATTTAAAAAAATATCTTCTTATGGAGTTTTTTTTTTCTAACAAAAGACAAATTAGACTTTATTGATCCATCACTGAAGAAATTAACATGTTACAACCACTAGATACAGACGAGGCATGGAAGAAGCAAGACAAGAAATGCAAAAGTACAAAATGTACAGGGAACTTTGCGAACATGAAGAGAAAAATGAATCGACAACAATGAAACGTACAAGTGTGTAGATGCCGTATGCATGTGTCAGTTTAGGATGAGCGTTGCACACGTGTGGATTGTTCAGTACATTAAATGGGAACCCGAAGGTACGTGTGTTTGTGAGTGTGGTGTGAAGCTGTTATGTATGGCATGTGGTGAGTTTGTTTCAGGTCACCCGCCACAGAGACATGATGTATAGAGTGAAAGCAGCGGAGGCGGCCAAAGAGTAGCTCTTTTGTTGGATCTGCTGCCATATTTAACTGCCCTCATGATCTGGGCATCTTTCCTGGTAATTAAGGTTATAATGTTGAGCGGTTTCTCCCCTCCAGTCAGCTTCTGCTCAGATGCCTGTTTCTCTCAAATTTAGCATTTGTGATTAAAATTCCTGTCGTCTGTTTTTGGCCTCTTCTAAATTTGTTTTAGTCTGGTTTGCCTCATTCAGTAGTTTCTTAATGAATCCCAAATATTCATCAGACAACTTCTAAGACGCTGCATGACGAAGGTTATGCAACATTCTGAAGGGTGTTCTTTCAAGAGCAGGGTGAGGGGAGTTCACAGCTAATCTTAGTGCAATTAAAGTCGGTAGTCAGGAGAAATTGCAATTAGAAAAATCAAGACCATCCAATAGATGAAATTACCTGCCACGATCTGATTCTTCTTTAATTAATAATGTTCATTTTTTGACTCTATCTAATTGTCATAGTGACATCTAATCAGTCTTGACACTGAATGTCAAATAATGAGGCCAGCCATCCTACTACGCTTTCTAACTGTAATCAGATTACTGTCATGCTGGTAGGGCTTCCTGTCACAGCTGACAGGATGGCTGCTATCACTGGAACAATAAATACAATGATTGCTGAGGACACCTGTCATAACACCTGCCTTCTTAAAGCTAAACTTTGCTCTTGAGACTTTTCTGAGGACAAAAAAAAAAGATTTTTACAGCACGATGACATTGGTATTAACTGACATCAAAATGGGTTTTCTTTGTGTTTCAGTTGCCCAGAGTGCGGCCCAGGCAAGAGGCCACGACCGCCACATCAGGCACCATGATGGAAGGGGGCATGCAGCTGCTCAACCGTGATGGCCACAGCATCTCGCATAACTCAAAGCGGCACTACCACGACTCGTTCGTGTCCATGAACAGGATGCGACAGCGTGGTCTGCTGTGTGACATTGTGCTTCATGTCTCCAACAAAGAAATCAAGGCGCACAAAGTGGTGCTGGCGTCTTGCAGCCCTTACTTCCATGCTATGTTTACCAGTAAGTTCAGTTCCGGTCGTCCAATTAAGTGTCACACATTCTGCCTGTTTTCATGCCTGGTATCCACAGAAATCAGCATGGGGTATGTCTCAGATGTTTTAAGCTCTGACTTCAGACTGCACATTATTTTGTTGATTTGATGACACAAGAACTTGTGCGTGCACATTGAATGCCACTTCATCCTTTCAACATCATTGCTTCCTTCCTCTTATTCCTCTCTGGGGCACAGGTGGTCATACGAGGTGTGTGAGTCTCACATTTCCTCCCAACACTGGATCTTTGTGAGGGTACAATGTGTCTCCAGACAGTCGGTTAACTGGAGGCTCAGCTGCCGGACTTCCTCTCGCCTGGCCCAGTCACTAATTAGCTTATTTTAACAGACAAGATCAGTAGATGTGTTTGAGTTTGATATCTAATAGCAGATGAAACATTTGACCATCAAAACGCAGAACTGCGGGAATCAGAGCGGGCAAGTGTGTATGAATTCAGGAATTTCAAAGATCTCACACAGTTAAAACAACTGATTAAATGGACGGCAACAAACGAGCTGTGCTGACATTTGGCAGCGGTGTTGTATATATAAGGAGATGCTGCGTGTCAGGATGATTGAACAGGGAGGCAGTTTTATCAGGCAAAGTTTGATTGGTTATAACTTGTACGAAAAATGCAACTGCTCTCATTCTTTGCGGTCATGCAGATGAGATGTCTGAGAGTCGGCAGACCCATGTGACTCTTCACGACATCGATCCTCAAGCTTTGGAGCAGTTGGTCCAGTACGCCTACACAGCAGAGATCGTGGTCGGGGAAGGCAACGTGCAGGTATGTTGGACGTTTTCACATTCGCAAGCACGACTATTAAATTAAGCTTGAAATTTGACCCCTAGAAAGCACAAAGACACACCAGACTCAGTGCAGTTCCACCTGTAATTGCCCCTCCTCGTAGACGTTGCTCCCAGCAGCGAGCCTGCTGCAGCTCAATGGGGTGCGGGACGCCTGCTGTAAGTTCCTCCTCAGCCAGCTGGACCCTTCCAACTGCTTGGGCATCAGAGGCTTCGCTGACACACACTCCTGCAGCGACCTGCTCAAGTCAGCACACAAGTATGTCCTGCAGCACTTTGTGGAAGTGTCCAAGACAGAGGAGTTCATGCTGCTGCCACTGAAACAGGTAGGGGTGATGCTTTTTGTGTCTCCTGCTGTGTCCTCTGCAAACTGGTGCTTTTACAGAAGGCGGCATATTCATGGCGGGAAGTAGTTGATAAACCTGTTGGTCAGTCATACTGGTCATTTGTTTACCATGAAATAGGAAGTTACCATGTGTAAGTTTGTGCATGAAAGCCACCGGCATGTAGACATTTCCTGATTTGGCCGAGTCTTAGATTACTTTGTGACAAATGGTCAGAGTCATGTAGCTTTAGATTGTTGTTTATTCCAAATTCATAATGTACAGTTTTTAAATAAAAGCTTTGTATTTGTTACACTTGATTAATCCACCCAATTGCTTAGAAATATACCAAAACATAAAGAACATAAAATGGTGTTCCTACATATTGTTTATGACCTTTTCCCCATTAATATGAGCTCAACTGTCAGTGTCCCGAAGGGAAGTGCTCATAGGCTCATTGTTGTGTTTTGAACACAAAACCTCTCCTCTTTCCCTGCTTGTTGCATCAATCACCGTCTCTTGTGGTTTTATCATTCCACTGTGCAGCCATGAACTACTTTATCTGGCACATCGACTTAGCCAGACCATCACTTATTCATCAGCTGGGCTCAGCAGTGGCAACACTGTGGTTCCTGTCCTGAAAGTGGTAATTAGGCAGAGCTGGTGACATTTCCACAGCTGCTGCACTGTTTATAGAGCGAACAGCACTGTTTACTGCTCTGAGGTATCAATAAGGATCACTGTCTTAGTTTGAATTTTTTCACTGTTGCCAATGTACCAATGCCAAGGTTTTCTGGGGAAATTTATCTTAGATTTATTCATCCATCCATCCGCCCGCCGCTATATCCATTTATCCTCTTAGAGGGTCGTGGGAGGCCTGAAGTTTGAGATAAGTGTCAGACTCAGATCATCTAAGACACGTTTGCTCTCTGTTCCCGGCGTTAAAACTTAGCACAGAGAAGCAGCCTTTACTTTTTATGCTCCACATATCTGGCACAAACTCCCAGAAGGCTTGAGGTCTGCTCCAACTCTTAGTTGTTTTCTTGTTGCTTTTCTGTTCGCCACTGCCTTTTACTACATCACATTTGGGACTATTTATTCATATTTTTATTACACTGAAGCTGCACTCTAAATTTATTCTCATGTTTGTTTGTTTTTTGGGTTTTTTTAACCCTGTTTTTTTATTCTTGATTTTGTGACTTATTTCCATTCTACTTGAATCCCTTTTAGCATAATATCTTGTTTCCTTTTACACCATCCTTTAATCCCTTTTATGTAAAGCACTCTGAATTGCCATCATTGAAAGGTGCTACTCAAAAAAGCTTTGCTTCGCCTTTGCTAGTTTGACTCCCAAATTGTCAGGTTAACCAGCTTTTATTGGGCTCTTTTCAGCAAACTAATGAAAGTCTCACATGTCCTCTGAATGTGTCATTCAAATCTTGGAAGCCTATCTAGCTGTGTCGTCTCCACACAGATGTCAAGTAAACAGCTTCTACTTGACATCTCCAAGTTTATAACAGCCAAAAAACACAATGAAAATATATCTTTTTACCATACAGGACCTTTAAGCAAAGTACTTAACAGGAATCAGTGGAGCTGCTCAGTAGCCAACTGATCAGACTGTTGGTTATAGTGGCTGTATCTGAGCATGAATGTGTGTGGTGACCATGACGTTCCCAAAAAAGATGGCATTATTCTAAACGGTGCTTTTCCACTTTCAAGAACTGTAATTTCCCAAGAACTAATGTGTAGACCACATCAATGGGAAGATTAAGCAAGGTAGTCCACTGACTTAAACAGCCGTGATGATCTCAAAGGCTCGATCCCCAATCTCCACTGTAGGAGACTCATGGACTTCGAGGCACATTCACGTTTATTGAGAGAGGGCTTAGGGCTGGTCTGCTATCTAATTGTTATGTGCATAAGGACACTGATGCAGACTTTTTAACGCTATTAGGCATCAAACAGCCATCCAAATTCACTTTTGTTTTTTCTTTTTAATGGCAATGCGTTATTTTAAAGCAATGGGTGCTGTCACAATGGTCTGTCTCCCTCACTCCTTTTTTCTATCATTTCAAGCCCTCATGAACTCGCACATCCAGCACTGCAGCTCTGACGTCAGTTAAGTCTGTGAGGGTTTAGTGATTGAGACTGGGACTGGGCCAAATTCCCTTTGAATGTCATCCTTTGCAAAAATTGGGGAACAAACCTTGGGGATTCATCAGTCGTAAAATCTCTTAGACTAATCCTTCCTGATTTTTGTCGGGCACAAACTAGAAGCAAACCAAAATGTTTGCAACTGCAGTTTTTTCAACATACTGGGTGTATACCTACAAATAAGGTTAGCACTACAAACTCCACCCTGTGGGTATAATACTGTGTTCAGCTGACCTCAGAAGTCGGAGCTGGGAATGACATCCAACGTAAGTTGACGGTGTTCCAATACAACAAGTAGGGAAATCAGGATATAGACCTCCAGGAAAACCTTTGTATTCAGGTCAGGCATTGTTAACAACATTAGTGGATAACAACACATCATGTGGTATTTTGCACATACAAACACTGTAGCAACATGTCTGTGGATAAATGTTGCAATTGATTTAATGTGACACACATAAGACAGAAGTGCTCATAAACAATACATTACAACAGCTTTCACGGCTGTTGATGTGCATAACAGCCATCTTGGATTTTGAGGTCAGGGTTGGTAATGCTCCACCGAACTTTCTGAGTTGGAAATCCAACTACAGGGGGTGTTTGAGTTGAAATTTCCAACTGAGAAATTGAAAGTTCCCAGATTCCATTTCAACTAGAATGCACCATAAAACCATCTGCCTGGAACATAATTTCAACTTTAATTCAAAATGATGTTGTTCCCTGAGGAAAGCTCCTGCAGTGTGAACATGTGTAAAGAAACGGCCCCATAACTGCGTATTTTGTTATATGAAATGACATCTTTTTCAAGCAAATGCCTGTAGAGCCTTACCAGGTGACAGTGAATTAAACGGGCAATGAAGAGAAGTGACAAACAGCTGCCAGCATCACTTTCCCATTATCTTTGCACCTCTCTGAAGAGCAATTCCCACAGCACTAAAGTGATGGTGCTCCATGAGAATAAAACACTAAGCTTTCCTCATTCTGTGGCCTTCAAAGCCCTGAGACTGAGTCTGCAATGTGAGTGTGTGGGCACAGTCCATTAAAACAGTGGAAGTTAAGCTGCATAAAGGCAGATTAAAAATAGACAATTTTCTTCATTTCCATTCTTCTCTCTCTGTCTTTCCTTTGGCTTACCACCCCATTCTGTGTGCAGCTGTCCTGTGCCTGTCATAAATCTGCACCCGATCTGGATTTATGCACTGACTGCTCTAAAGGATTCGGAGATCACAGAGCTGTAAAATATGCCCCATATTTCTTTTCATGTTCTGTGAAGGAAGTGGCAAGATTGTGACTAGCCGTCGTTGGTGATCTTTTACTTATGCAGCATCACATGCATGACATTTTGGAGACAACGCTCGATGGATGCATCTTAATTACTATGTGTATTGAGACATCCTGACATAGCTGAAACCCTTGTCATTCATATTTCCCTCATTCTTGCTCCGTGCTATAGTACGAGGACAGTTAAAGCACTCCTAAACACAGCCAGTTTTCTTCTACATTTCCTCTACACACTTCTGGTAGAGATGATTTGATGCAGTGTGTGCATGCAGAAGTAAGAGGGACTGCAGGGTGGGGTAACAGCAGTATTTCTCTGTGTGGCTGTGGATTAGTAGAAGCTGTTCCTGGGAGGCTGCTAACTGTTGCCCTGATCTGGCCAGGCAAGACAGCAGCAGCAGCAGCAGCAGCAGCAGCAGCAGCAGCAGCAGCTGGTTTCTCTGGCCCCACCCAGCCCTGCCAGCTTTGGGTTGAGCTGGGAACAGTGCCAGCCAGCCACTCAGACTGCAGCATTCATTGTTGCACAGATATACTCATGCACAAGTAGTGGTTACTGAAATATATCAAAGCACAATCACTCATACAGAGACTGTAAGATCACACCACAAGCATTTATGTGTACGTGCGTGTGTGCATTATCAGAATTACTCTTTGAGTTGGTTATTTGTATTTAAGTGTCATTTTAAAATGATGCCAACAAATCAAGCAAAACAAATCAAGAGAGACAGACAAGAAGAGGGAGAAAGTTAAGCAACAGTTCAGCAGGCAGTCAGGTACAACATACAGCAACTTTGGCCAATGCAATTTACTTCCTATGTGTTGACATACTAGGCCAGAAAGCCTGTACTGCCATATTTGTCGTTCTTTTTCAGCAACAAATGCTTCTGCAAGTGCTGTGTGATGGTCAACGTTAAATTAAATGCACTGTCATACTGAATTTCAAAAGATTTCTCTTGTAAGTCACAGTATGAAATGACTCAGCCTGTGTGCTTTGTCCTCTCTGTCCAGGTCCTGGATTTGATCTCCAGTGACAATCTCAATGTGCCATCTGAAGAAGAAGTGTACCGAGCCGTGTTGAGTTGGGTGAAACATGATATAGATGGACGCAGGCAACATGTACCTTGGGTAGGTCTTTCCTTGTGTCACCTGAGCAGAATTCTCAGCTCACGTTGTTTAGTTTTGACTTTGGACAGCATCTCTGTCACTGTTTCTTTATTCCCTTTGACCCCAACTCACCGCCTGGCTTTCCTCTGTCCCCGTCAGCTGATGAAGTGCGTGCGGCTGCCACTGCTTAGGCGAGACTTTCTGATGAGCAACGTTGATACGGAGCTGCTGGTGCGTCACCACTCGGAGTGCAAGGACCTGCTGATCGAGGCTCTCAAGTATCACCTGATGCCTGAGCAGAGGGGAGTCCTGAGCAACAGCCGGACGCGCCCTCGACGCTGTGAGGGCGCCAGTCCTGTGCTCTTCGCGGTTGGTCAGTGTCCTCCGAAAGGTACCCATTAGGGTACACTTAGACCACACATCAATTATATTAAGACTTTATGTGTGATTTATGGTCTGTCTGAACTGCATGTTTGATGGTCAGAAAGTGCTGGAACAACTCCCCACAAACCTTTCGAACAGGACAGTGGGGCTTTGTTTCAACCTTTAGCTGTAGCTTTCCAAAACCAACAATGTGACATTCACACCAGCCTTACTCTGTTGCCCTTTAATAAATTAAATTGCGTCTCCTCCCTCTCAGTGGCAGCCAGCTTTTCACTCTGCCTCCAGCATGGTCGTTTGGAAGGACTATAAACACATTTTATTTTCGATGTCTAGAACCCCACAAAATGGGAAAATTCCTTTTAAGTAATGGCTTTCTTTGACCAAAATCACTATGTTCCTTATACTATTTGCATTTCTGCTATAAATTAAACTATTATCTAATCCATTTTTCTTGTTTTTTGTGTGTGTGTCTCAGGTGGTGGCAGCCTGTTTGCCATCCATGGAGACTGTGAGGCGTATGACACCAGGACAGACCGCTGGCACATGGTAGCATCCATGTCCACTCGGCGGGCACGGGTGGGCGTGGCAGCCATTGGGAACAGACTCTATGCTGTTGGAGGGTGAGTGATGATGACCATAGTCTTGCTATGCCAGCCCACTCTATAGATTGGTCTGGCTGCACCACACTATCATTCTGCTATAGGGGGAAAAAAACTCTGGTATGTTTTGTATTTTGTTAAACCAGTCGCAGTGGCTTTGGTCGTAAAAAAGCAAACAATGCGGATACTGTATTCACTCAGAATAGTGACGGGTGGAATTTTTTAGGTGGAACATTTGCAAATGTGAAGCTGAGCACTAACTAAAATAAACGATCCACCGAACATAAACTAGCAGGGCTGCCTTACTGCATGATCCTAATCCTCGGCAAAACTATGCTAGCCCCGAAGTTGTGGTTGTTTCCCGTAGCAAAGAAAATGATAATGCGCAGATAGGACGAGGAAAGAACAAAGCTGCCTGAAAATAAGTGGCTAATGGCAGTTTTAAACCCACATCCTACATCCAGTGAGTCAGACTATGATAAACAAAGTGCCCTTGAAAGTGAACCTTAGCTGATACCACCTCATCTCTTCCTCAGTCATTACATTGTGTGGTTTAAACTACACTTGAGGAGAAGCTTTTTGTAGCTGCAACATTAAAATAATGTACATGTAAAATCACCTTGAGTGAAGCAAAAACTAACATTTCTATACTTCTAATAAGCTTTTAAAGGTTTTCCTGAATGCAAAATGCCTTCTTAACCTGCCTATTTGCTATGGGTTGCATATTTATTGATAATTCAAGGTAACAAGCTTCAATTCAAACCTTTTCTGAGTCATTTTAATCCACATCTCTCCAGCTATGATGGCACCTCCGACCTTGCAACTGTGGAGTCTTATGATCCCATCACTAACTCCTGGCAACCAGAGGTTTCTATGGGAACACGGCGAAGCTGTTTGGGTGTAGCTGTCCTGCACGGCCTGCTGTACGCTGCTGGAGGTTATGATGGAGCTTCCTGTCTCAATAGGTACACAGAGATGAACATTTTTCTGATGAATGCGGAACACCTGATCCTTTTAAGCTAAATCTATCATTGCTGTATCTTGTTGCACTGTATTTGATCACCTCAATGCCGTTTTCCAGGCCAGTCTGAGTACCAGCCTCGCAGGGTCATTACTGTGAATACAAGTCTCTTTTTTATCATTCAGTGCAGAGCGTTACGACCCTCTGACCAGCACGTGGACCTCAATTGCTGCCATGAGCACCCGTAGGAGATATGTACGAGTTGCAACTCTGGGTAGGAACTTGTAAAAAAAAAAAAAAAATGATGTTATAAACAAGCTGTTCTGCAAAATATTTACTTTTCACTGTCTGCATTTTAATAACTGAAATCAAGAGGGAGGTACCACCTTGGTGTGCAACTGCTAATATTTACATTCTCAGTGTTTACTCCCTTTTTCCCCTCCAGATGGCAGCTTGTATGCAGTGGGAGGTTACGACAGCTCCTCGCATCTCGCAACAGTGGAGAAATACGACCCCCAGGTAAACTGCTGTTAAATTTATCATCGGAATCTGTTTCCGTGTTTAGATGGACTGAATGTTGCAGTCAAAACCACAGGGTGTGAACGTATGACCAATGCTCCGTCTCTTGATTGGACAAACAGAGCAACACATGGACGGCCATCGCCAACATGCTGAGTCGGCGCAGCAGTGCCGGGGTGGCCGTGCTGGACGGCATGCTGTACGTCGCAGGAGGCAACGACGGCACCAGCTGCCTGAACTCTGTGGAGAGGTTCAACCCCAAGACCAACACCTGGGAGGGGGTCGCCCCCATGAACATACGCAGGTTAGCCTGTCGCCAGAAGTCAAATTAGTACTAGCAGAGCAGGCCATTTGGGTCCAGTGACTTTAATAGCATTTCTAGTGTGACAAAAAAAGAAGTGAAGTTAGCCCGGCCACTGGGGAATACACTTGTAACTGTAGCAACAACAAACAACAGATACGAGCTCTGCAGAAATAAATACTTGATCTGCAGGACCTTCTTGTTTAGAAGAGTGCCACCAGAGCACCTTAGAAACTAGTTGCCAAATGTAATTCTGTTTTTTTTTTTAATATTACATAGCTAGATGTTTCCTTAAGTCAAATGCTCAAGAACATGTGATTATGATGTTACATTAACCATTTCATCTGTTAAAGAGCACTACTACAAAACATACATCCATTAGCTATACCTGCTTTATTTGCTAGAGGGTTGCCGGGTGGCCGGATCCTAGCCGAGGCAATCAGTTACTCTTGCATTTTCTTTTTTGGTGCAGTTAAGAGACAAAGAAAATACAATAGAGAAGACGACAATTGACCTGGGTTGGCTCCAGGGAATTTAATTAAATGAGGCACACCTTTTAACCAACTAAGCCTTCAGGATGACCCAGTTCTAGTCTTCCATTTGCAGAGGTTCAACTCAGGGTAATGACATGCTGAAATTGCCTGAATATTTTAAAAGACTTTCCAGATTTTATTCTTCTTTTTGTGCTTCCTAACAGAGAAGAATATGAACTCAGCTGGTCTTTATTTAAGAAGGAGCAGTTTTTGCATCCTGTGCACATTTGCATCCACCGGGCAGAAGGGAAGGCATGGAGATAGAGGAGAAAAATGTGGAGTGAGAGGTTGGGGGACGATAAATCTGGCACGTGCATGGTCTAAAATCACCTTATTTCAATAGCTTAAAAAAAAAAAAAAAAGGGTACCCCGCTGTAATTATTTTGCTCTGTGGAAAATCTTCACTGTTCAAAGCGAAGGATTCAGGGCATTAGGATGTCTTCTTTACTGGCTAAACCTTCTTAAGGCATAAACATCAAATGACCTATTTTCCAAACCAGTCGCTGCTTTTTTTTATTTCTTAAAAGATGAAAGCTGAAACTTGTATTGCAAGTCATTATCAAAGCAGGTATGCACACACACATTCTCGCCATTGTATTGTTACAGAATCTGCATCAGGGAGGGAGATTTATTTAGCGATGTAGCAGCCTCGGATTTGTGATCACATCAGCAGATTCACTGTGTTCCCAGGGCTCCTAGAGACACACACACACACACACACACACACACTTGGCTGTCTGTGAGTCAGTATGTTGTAGGAGCAGGAAAACCTGACAAGAGTTGACTGTGCAGCTCCATGAATAACTCATGGCATTAATCAGCTGTGTGGCTCTGAGTGCTTTTCTTATTCAGTTGCTGAGAGACTCCATTTACATGGTGCAAGATATCACACTGTATTGACCGCTCATCTGTGACTCGTCCAGAGCTACTTAACACATGTGGGGCTGAGAAAATATTGGTAGATTCACTGTGTTGGCGAAAATAGTCTCCTTATGTCGTGATCATGATTGCAACCTTTACGAATGAGCGTTCAAGCAATTTTGATTCTGTCTCTCTGACTCTTTTTAATGTCTCTCCCAACAAACCATTAACTTTTCCACTGCTTCTCTGATAAGATGAATAACTGCATAAAACTGGAACTTCCTTCCAAACTATGTAGGACATGAGGAATTTATTGTTTTGTTCAGTTAGTTGTTGTAATAATAATAATAGTCTTTGGTCAGTCATAGCAGTTATTGGCCCATCCAGAAGCTGCTTACATCTCATCTCTGTTGACATCTTTCAGTTGTTTTTCATCCAATCACTGACAATGTTCATAGTGTGGCCTTATATATTTTGTGATTATAATACAAAGACCACACTGGATCCAATTAGGGCTGCCACCATTATGACGCGATCGTCTGATTGCAATTATTTTAGGCGACTGTAGTCTTTTTTCCTCATCGTTACAATTGTTTCCATTTGGCCGCATGAAACTAACAGAAACGTCATGTTTCAATCACTATTTCTACGTTGTTTCCCCCATTTTCACCCCCGTCTTCTGCTTTGGTTTAATGACACCAACTGTTTATCTCAAGGCGCTTAACTTGTAATATTCCACCAACTGCATTTCAATGAGCATTTATTGACATAAAATTGGATTTAACTGCAAAGCCAAACACCACAGCAGCCCTGTGGGCATGTTTTGGTTTTAGCTTAATAACTTGAAGGAGGCAATTTGGCGGATTTGCAGCAAATATGTGACGGTCAAAGATGCTAATACCGTTAATGTGAAACTAATACATGGCATGAAATAAACAGAAAAATGCAGTTAAGTTGTTAGTAGTCATCTACATTTTCATGATTCGACAGCCCGAGATTCCGTTTAAATGAACAGGTGCTGGATTTTATTTGCACTCTGTTCATGCAGAAGGCCTAGAGATTATTATTCTCTCCAGAAACAAAATGGAAAAATGAATCTTAATATGTTGTATTAAAAATATGGCAGCAAAGCACACACAGAATTTAGATGCTGAATTAGATTATTTTTTTTCTCTCTCCAGGAGCACTCACGATCTGGTGGCTATGGATGGCTGGTTGTACGCAGTGGGAGGTAACGATGGCAGCTCCAGTCTCAACTCCATTGAGAAGTACAACCCACGCAGCAACAAATGGGTCGCAGCCTCCTGCATGTTCACGCGGCGGAGCAGCGTAGGCGTGGCCGTGCTGGAGCTTCTGAACTTCCCGCCGCCCTCCTCGCCCACCCTCTCGGTTTCCTCCACCAGCCTTTGACACGGGGTCACCGTTTGGCTGACCTCAGCCTCTGCTGCTACAGCCCAGACTGGCTCTGGGAAGAGACGCAACTGCTCGGTTTGAGACGGTGAGGAGGAGGAAGAGTGTTGGGAGTGGACAGGTAAATGTATGAAGAAAGGCGGATGTGAATGAGGCTCCTGGTTTGACACAGTGAAATTCAGAATTAGTGGCACTTATGGTGAAATTTAGCAAACCACACTATAACCACAATATCTGAAACGATATTGCACAAGTAACTTCTCTTTCCTTTTTCTTTGCACCAGCAACAAGCCAGATGGTTCTTAAAAAAAAATCAACGTAGCTTTCAATTTCGGCGCAATTGCAGCCTCAAGTAGAATTACTATTGGTGTAGAAATAATGATGGATACCCTGAAAGTGAGGTTATATGGAAAAAGGTTGGCTTCTCCTGCTTTATTGATTATTTTTTTGTAAAAGGCCAACAATCCCTTTAAAAATTCTAATATTCTCATTATCGTGTAACAATCTGGCTTCCATTTAGCATATTGCCATTAATTCTGAACTTCCCTATATCTGATCTGGAGGCCTCAAACTCCACTGTAAAGCTCCACCGTACAGATACCAGCTCCCACTCTCTTCGAGATATTTCCTGGAAAAGGATGTGTGAACATTGAGCAGTCTTTCCTCAAACCCCACTTTTTTTTTTTTCCACCACTCCAGTGTTTGACACACTTATCGTGAAACATGGTGGGCCTTTAAATTCTGTCATGTGTGATGTAAATGTTTTCGGTTTGATGTTGTCCTCTGCAAGGTTTTTCTTTGATGTCAGGAGTTTTTTTTTTTGCAATAATGTATAAAAAAAAAGAGAAACAGAATGATTTTACTTTTGGAATGTAGCTTTTTAGTGGTTGTACCATGCATGTTTACGTATTGGCACCGATTCCCCAAAAAGATGTTAAAAAAAAAAAACAACAAAAAAACGTCGTAGTGCTGCTGTGCCACACTAGGTGGCAGTAACAAGCAATGCTATAAACCCTTCTCACACCGCAAGAAAGCATGGACACCAACAACGTAGAAAAGCTCGGCCCTCAGAACTGCAAAGAGTTTGGATCCTTTTTATATATATATAAAAATATATATATAAAAAATATATATAAGAACAGAAAGTTATGTTGAACTATATGTATTTATAAAATGTATAAATTCTAATATATTCTGTTTTAAAGATGCTTAAAGAAGGAAACAGATCTGACCTATGCCTATTTAAGAGTGTTTTTAATATATTTATTTAGATGTGATGTGCATATCGTCAATGGAAATGACAAAGAGAATGTCTCAGTGTGAGAGCGCTAGCTGTTGAGTTTGTGTGCATTCAGAGTTTCTCCTGGTTAAGAGGACTGTTGCATTTTGATATGCAGCATTTCATTTGCATTTCTTAATGTTTCTTCACTGCCACAAGCATGACCTCACATGACACTGTACCTTACGTCCGCTACATTGATGAAAACTGCTTTAGTCTCTCGCCAACCCGTTGAGCTGTTAATGAAAGGATGCTATACTGTCTTTAACTCTACTTCTTGATCATAAAAAGAGTCGGAGGTGGATGTAATCCTTTTCACACATTATGGCTTACCATTACATTAAAGCAGCAATTACTAGTTTACCTTGAATATACCAACACATGACACTAATGAGTATTGTTGCTGACACTTGGTGCTGTCATCGTCCCGACCACACATAAACTGTTGTCTCGTTTTATTACCTCATCGTTGAAATTGATCCAGCTCCATTTCAATAAAGTTAAAATAGAAACAACTAACCACAAACATACTGGCTTTAGAACCTGTGGTGAGTGAATTGGGAACATCGCCAGTGAACCCGCTTTGTCGAAAATAAAAGGATCGCTTTGAATCTTTTTTTCGGCTCAATTATGAGTCAGTACCTGGGTTCACTTTAGTTCATGTGTAGTGCAGTGATACCATTCCAAACTTCTGAGAAGTTGCCTTTTCTCCTTATTTTGAAGGATTTTGTTGATCCGGTTCTGTTTATCTAAAACTACCTTATGTTTCATTTATGTGTAAGAGATGACGCAGTAGAATTGGAGCTGTGATGGCCTTAAGAAGATGCTTTTAAACTGTAAAGTCGATGTGAGTCAGGGATAGACTTTAAGACAAAGGCGCACATAACCACATAAGACTTTGGCCTCCGTTCTGTGGATCGAAATGTAAATAAAAGAAAAAAGAAGAGCTCAAGCTATCTTAAATCCATTTGTGCAATTTCAATGTGACTGTAGCTTTTTTTTTTTTTTTAGTTTGTGTTTAATGTTGTGATAATTGTTTATTTATGTTTCTTATTTATGACGAACTTTAAAATGTTGAATTTTGCACTATTGCGCAATGGAGCAATACTATACACTTTAAAAAAACAAAAAACAAAATAAAGATGTTTTCAGATGTGATAACCGTCCTGGTGTGTTTGAACACATGCAGACATGCTTAAAACATATCCTCTTACTGAAAAGATGCAGGTTTTATCTCTGCATCTGCAAATTCTATGTTAATCTCACGCTCACTACATGACACTGCGGTTGAGCGAAGCAACTAAAGTCCCTGTAAAAATGCATACAGACACATACACACATACTAAAGTTTGTGTTGCTAACAAAGTCTGTTGCTATGCTCACTAGACACAGTTCCTTGGTACCTTCCCAACATGCTCCTCTTTCACTGTGATCTAAGCAGACAGCTGAACACTCTCACTTTACCCTTCTTGACCTCAGTCACATGGCATTCACACCTGTGGCTGCCTCTGCACTCACTCAGCCCCATGAACTCCTGCTCTCTCAAAACACCTACAAACACAGGCCACATTTGCACAATGCAAAACGCCAACAGCTTTGAATGAGAGCAACAAAGGCTACAACTGCACATGGAGCTGGTTTAACAGTATGTTCTAAGGACGACGCAGGAAGAAACATCTGTGCTGAGGCTTGACTGTACTTGTGGCTTAATACTGTAAAAACTGAACGGTATCGGGGTTTTAAATATGCTCAGCACTGTTTATACAGTGTCAGATGTTCAGCATTTGCACAAAACCTCAAATATTCAGAACTGTATAGGAAAAGTTCGACACTTAAGTAAACATGCTTATTTGTATAAATAGATTGATGCTAACACTGCACTGTAAGAGAAAAAGAAAAAGAAAGATAAAGAAAAAATTTAATATTTAAGCAGAAAATACAACAACAGCAACAGAAAATAGCCATCTCATAACAATACAGTATTTTACATAAATAAAATTCATTTTATGGCCTTAATTTTCCATTATATTGTGTATTTTGGGGGCTTTTTGATGTTTAATCAAGGTTATTTACTCATATAAAAACAATGAAATGACCTATAATATATAAATACAGATGAGTTTAAGGCTAGATAAAATAATAAATGTAATGATAAAAACTGCATTTGCCAGATTACAGATGCTTATAGATATCATACACGTTCACTCTATACTCTGCATTTAAACAATATTCCTCATTTACCCAACAGATCCATGTAAATTACAGAACTAACACTTTTTTATTAATTGTATATAATTTTTGAAACATATTTACAGCATTGGACTTGAATTTAAGAGTTACATCTATTCAATAAAAAAAGGCACATTTGAAAAATTAAAATGTAGATTCTGATTCCTATTTACAGTTAGGTTTTTATTTTACATTAGATGTGCAAATTTAGTGTATTTTTGTCATTCTAATAATGTGTGTATATAGATATAATGTGTAAAAAATAACAAGTGACAGTAAACCAAGCTAAACATCTTGTACTTATATATTAAATGAATACATATATGGTTACAAGCTGGTTTATCTTTAGAAATACCATAATTTGGGAAGACAACATGACTAAGTAGAGACATATATAGTGGAATGTTCAGGTAATTCTCTGGATAACAGTATTTCCTACAGTTTTTGAGAGAAAATTTAGAAGTGTATATTTTTAAAGAAAACTATCCAACCTTTGCGTTGGATTGACACGTAACCCAAATAAAACACATCTGTAGGCCTGAAAGGTGGCTTCAAAAGGCTGTATTCTTGTCTTTAAGAAAACAGCATCAAATCATACTGGCTCACCGGATGCTATGGGTGACAACTAACATGAGACAACGTTCCTGAGGTCATCTGCAGTTTCCCGTCAAAGGCTGGGGCTGTTATATAAGCATTTATTTAACATTTATCACTGACGTGGCTGCTGACATACTTTTGGTGTTCTCACAAGTGTTGATCATGCAACCAGGAAGTGATGCATCTAATCGTAAAAATACTTTGGACCGTAAACAGGAGCCGGATGGTCAACTGAGGAACTCTGAATAATGCAGAGGGAATTTCTATAGACCGGAGGTTTTAAAAACGGAGGGAGCACCAGTTAAAGGAAGCACAGAGGAAGAGGAGTGAAGCATGAGTCGCAATTTGCATAAATGTTCATCCTTCTTCCCTGTCAGAATCACACTTAGTCAAATCTGAGCAACTGACACAATCATTTTAGGATCCAGTATGGACTTGACTTTCGGTGGAAATGACCTCTTATGTCAAATAAATTTCCAAGAAGAAGAAAAAAAAAATCACAGTAAAAAGATCAGCGTCATAAATTTTTTCTTCAGCATCAACATGACCCACTGACACTGATGTATATTCAGTAGTACACTGCAAACAGCAGTAACACCATTATTATTTATTTTCATTTATTTAATTGAGTTTAATGGTGACAATTTGTCAAACCCTAAGCAAATACAGGGCTAAAGAAAACAGGAGTCAAGTTATAACCCACACTAACACCATGGCAACACTACTGCTCTGTTTACATTCCCTAAAGCCCCTAAATATGGAAACTGTTCTAACGCTTAGAGCATGATTATGCTTGGTAATACTACTGCCAGTCACTACTTCTTTACAAAACCCAGCTTTGGGCTCTGACATTATGCTTGTTCGCTCTTATCTAAAAAAGAAAATTCTGTTCACCCTTCAAGACCCACAGCGGGTAACTTTAAATAAAATACTGGACCAGAGTATCACTCATATGTCTGTGCAGGTGCACGCTGTAGGATTTGATTGATACATGGAAAGTTGTATTTGTATCTCTGACCGACTGCTGTAGGTATCGGTCACCTCCGCTGCTATGAAGATGCTGATGAGTTTACAACCTGTCTACATGAATGTGCTCACTGTGGAAGAGCTGCTGCAGCTGATCTGGGGGCCGACCTGTCTTCCCCGCATTCCTACCGCTGCAGCCTCTCCTCTTTCCCCCGGTGTCAGCCTCTGCACAGCCCTTATCAGGCCATGGAGATGCTGTCACCCTCTCTGTAAGTGTCAACTGGACCACTGTGCCTGCAGTGAAAGGTCCATACACTTTTTTGACTCGCGACGTACGATCTAAAAATCGTACAAATCTGTCAACACCTTCAAAACTATTTATAAGCGTGACTTACAGACACTGACAGCAACTACTGTAGATCACAATTCAAAGGGAAGCTTCACATACACGACATAAATCACAGTTCCAGCTGATGGAAAGTGGTTTAACAATCCTTATAAAAGCATCCTTATAAAATCAGATTTCCAAATCTAAGGTCACCTACAGAAAGACACAGAGACCAGATAGGTACAGAAAAGAGGGTCAAGACCAAAAAACAGGAAAATGAAGGAGCTGATGAGCAAAATGAGTGTAAAAAATATAAGATTAGTAAAAAGATAAAATACATTTTAACTGATTTACGGCAAGGCCAATGTAGGGTTTTATATGTTTCTTTACATACCATTTATTCTATTGATTATCCATCATATTTATTAATGTATTCAATTATATTTATTACTTTCCTGATACTTTTTTTTAATATATATATAATACTTTGCCAGTTTCAGGGCTCTTTAAGATAGTAACTCCCTGTTGGAGTCACAAACACAGCGAGCACCTTTAAATAGAAAAACCTCAACAATTTGTGGTATTTGCTTGGCAAAACTACAACTCCTCTAACGGTCACCACAAAACTGGTTTTTAATCATGACGGTGTTACCACTGCACATTACTTTGTCTTATTTAGATATAGTATATAATTTCTTATTTATACAAGATATGCATTCTTTTGGCAGTATGATGGATTTGATGGATTAGATTTATAAAATGGCAGCTCAGTGCCTGTAGTAGATCTATCTGGGTCACAGCTCCAAGTTGTGCCCAAAGGCGTTACAGGTGGGCACCTTGGCAGCTTCTCAGAGATTCTTTAACATGCCAACAGTTCCAAGGAAATTATAAAAGGTGTTCAAACATGTCATTGTGACTGTCTGTTTTCTCCCCCCACAAAGTTAAAGAAAATTATCTTTTCTAAAAATAGGAAATGATCAAATTAAATATCAAATCAAAGAGTGAACGCCAGTTTTCACACTGTGTATTTATTTCTATTTTGTTACTAAAGAATAAAAACAGTCCTGTTTATCATGACAAAATAGGGATCTACTTAAGTTAGAAATCGAAACTGTTGGTCTGACGTTGACAGATCTTGCCTTCAAAGGAGGGCCACGGTCCAATTAAGATTCCTGAATGGTGGTCGTGTGTGAGAACTTTAGCACGTCAGATTTTCTGTTGGACACCTGATGTTGGGGGCCTCATATCCAGACTCCGTTTTAGTGGCCTGAGGTGTGACTTTAGCACCGTTGCTGACACCCGCTGAGTCTGGATAAACACAAATGAGTGACTTCTTGGGGAGAGCCAAAGTTCAACCCACCACACATGGAGGGAACTCGACATTAGGGAAATGGAATTTACGTTTGGTTTCTGTTGTTGAGCAGATGTGACACATGTACTAAAATAAAACCCAGATTAGGTATAATAAAGAGAGGAGATTTGTGTTACATAATGCTTGATAAGCACACACGGAAAAAACATATTAAATAATAAAATTATGACTTTGAGTAACTACATGACCTATTGATGGGAAACCACTTATCTAGAAGCTGTGAACCTCGCCATGTGAAAGATAGTGGGAAATATGAATCGACTGTTTGTCTTTCTTGATGTAATGTTTCTTTTGGCAAAGCACCCGGTATTTCCTCTTTCCACTCAGCAATGTGACACAACGTGTAGGAGTAAGACATTCTGTAGTCAATTCAAAATACTCACAAAGTGGCTGCTACGAAAACTAAGTGCTATAGCCACACATGTCCTGTAATTGTTACCTAAAACAAGCGAGCTAGGTCACATACCAGGGGTTTTCCTGGCTTAAAACACACATTTATGGGATGACTACACACAGCAAAAAAACATGATCAGTCTACATACAGTAAAGGCAATAAGTCTGTGTCACCTTATTTGATAAATCTATGCATTTTCCGGTTAATTTAACTATTTGATAAACTAAAATCTCTAATATGCTGGAGTAAAAGAACCTCATTTAAGAAAATTGGTTAAAATTTTGATTGTAGTCTCAATTCTTCTCATTTTGACGTGAGGGATTTTCTTCTGGGAAAGACAAAATATTCTTTGAGGATGCCAAAAACTCCTCTGTGTGGGAAAAA
Source organism: Stegastes partitus (assembly GCF_000690725.1). Taxonomy (NCBI): domain Eukaryota; kingdom Metazoa; phylum Chordata; class Actinopteri; family Pomacentridae; genus Stegastes; species Stegastes partitus. Next base: position 167,701 of record NW_007578441.1, read on the forward strand.
CCCTGCATACATTTTCTAGCCATGTCTAACACAAGAGTTTTACGTGCTGCCTCTCACACAGTGAACATTAAAATTAGCATAACAGCACAGTTTGTACCAGTTTCTCCTCAAAGGTACTACTCATGTCGGATTTGGTTCTACAAAACTAATGAAAGTCGTAGTGAATCACATGTGATCAGCTTGTTGGAGTGTTAGAAATTTACAAGAATGCTGAAACACACCAGTTTTGCTGTTGGCAGTCAGGCATGAAGCCTACTGACACCGTAAGACTGCAACCCTCTTTACACAGCTACCAAAACTGAAATTGTTAGATGATCAACATATGGAGATTCAAATCTATTTTATCATAGTGGGATGAAGTATTTGGCCTGAGCGCTGACCCAAGTTGAACATTATGCTTCCTTTAAATTAAATGAGCTTGTGTTTTCAAAATGCCAAATTAATAAAAAATATATATATATAATTAGTAGTTATACAGTTTGCCTGATCAAAAGGAGTTTTTCATATTCACAGACAACAAAAGAAAGATATTAGTATCAATTATTTAAATTAATATTTTGAAACTGTAGTGCATAATAACAAAGATTTAAAAATATTAATGTGATAGTGCTTTATAAAATGAGAACTTACAAAGTAAACATGGTAAACATGCATCATTAGCTTGTAAAGTGTATACTCTGTTAGCATGTTACAAGCTAATGTCTAGCAAACGCTTACTGTTTTAATTTACTATCATTGTGATAACAAGCAAACAGTTGTCAGGTTACATGCTAAAATAAGTAATGAGTCTAGTATTATGATGCAAAATTCTATTGTGAGTTATGACGTTAGCATGATAACATTTAACAAGCTATTACTTTTGTTCCCATGATATGCTAGTATGTTAAAAACCCAACAGTTGTCACTTTGCATGACAATGTGTAGTAGATTAGCAAGCAGTTAGCACATTCTTTCACTAACAGTCTTAGTACATTAACATAAGGTGGTAGCATGCTTCTGTAAAGTTTTGGCTACTTTCTAACGTTTATCGTGTTGATATCTTTGGCATAAAATTACAGTTGAAAGTAAATTCAGTCATTATTTTTAGAGGTTTCCTGAATTAAAACATTAACTGTGTTTAGATGGACCCAAATATTTCACTAATAATCCAAAGAATAGCCAAATATTTTATATTTTCAGAACGAGAAGGATGGTGTTAACCTTCTGATGATCTGTTTAATAGGGAAATATCAGAGCCTTATAACCATGTAAATGCTTCATCTAATCATTTCTTTCTGCTTGGAATAAATACATTCTTTCTGCCTTTGCCTCCATTCAAATTTTGCTACAGACTTTATTCAACTCATGGTACTTAGGCTGATGATTGCAGGAGAATTATGCACTTCTAAGATTGTTGCTTAATTAGGATTACAGCAAAAATTATGTCCAGGACATTGTAGGTGTATGTTGGTCATTTTGAAGGAAGAAAAAAAAACAAAAACATGCCACAGGTCATATTTCTGACAGCAGACAGAACCACTTAATGCATGTAAACAAAGTTAAGATCTAATTAAATACTTCAGGGCTTTAGGTCACATCTTATCAGATCACTTCATTAAGCATCTACTCAAACTGTTAAGTTGGAATTTTTAATCAAAATGATTTCAGCCAGGTTGAAGAAGTATTGACCCAGTAACTGCAGCCATGGTTGAGTTAAGCAGTTTCTGGTCTGGGATAGAACCACAGTCTTGAAACTTTGAATGTCTTTGTACACGTTTACGTTTCTGGAGAAATCAGGGCAACGCATTAATTATTACTGAGAAATGTGAGGTAGTCTCGTCACCCTGTGTTTATGCGGTACCCTCGTTGTGCAATAGATGGTGAAATTCTTGGGTGGCTAAAACAAACATTTTATTGTACTGTGAAACACAGTGAAAAAAAAAAAAATCCCCTTTTTCTCTGGTGAGAAAGGTGAGTCACTTTACTGACAGTGAACCTTATCAAGTACATCTCGATTTTCCACGACTGAAACATTCAATAAAGGTACTTTCGTGTAGATATAAACGATGATGAAAAATGGGGATTTGAAGGGTAACGATCGAGATATAGATATGCTTACAATCCAAAATATCTAAAAAATATGTTGTCATTTTCCTTTGGCTCCTTTTGAACTGGTTCTGATCGAATTTTATTGAACAAATGTATCACTAAAAATGGGAAGCGTGTTTAAAATACATAAGAAATAGAACCTAAATTGTTTGTACTCATATACATACTGGTACAGATTCATGCTCCTCCATAGCCTTTGAAAATAAAATGTTAAACAACCAACCCCCAAAAGAAATCAAGTGTCATTTGATGTTTTGCCTCGTGATACATACCTACCCATACATACCCATAGCATACCTAGCGGGGAAGGGAATGTGTTAAGGGAATGCGGCTCAGCAACTGCTACCCAAACCCAACTTCATATTGCCTAAAACTGCTCGTCCTGACATCCATTTTTGTTCCAGGTAAAGTATGTCCTTATCTGAACCCCCCCCCTCTTATCTGGTCTCCTTCATATCGTTAGCTGTCTCGCACCAAGATGTTATTATGAACTTCATTCGCATTCACTCTAGTTCATTCTTTGTTGATTAAATTAGTCGACCACTCAAACAGGGTTTTAGCAAACAATGTCGGAGGCTGGAAGTGACAACAGCTCTACAGTGAAATGGCTGATGACTGTTGGTGCCTCAGGTGTATCCGTCTAACAACCGGTTCAACAGGTTGGGATTAACTGACAAACCGCAGCAGCACACATCTTATTTCACGACGAGAGCGCAGCAGCTCACCACAGACAATGATCTAATTAATGAGCCAGCATAACGTGATCACGAGGGCTTGACTCCTGCGTCTGATTGATATGACCGCTTCTCACCGTCCACTCAAAGAAGACCAACTCTGGAAAATTACATGTTTTATCACATGAGTCACAAGTATTGCAACCTAAAACCGACTATTATCAACCTAATTCCTAAATGTATGAATGGGAAAGTAAAAAGGCCAATGTGACTGATTGACTCCAGTGTTAATGTGTTTTTTGTTTTTTTTTAAATGGAAGCCTCATTCTGTTATAATACATGTTAAAATATGTGAGGAGGAGACAAGCTGATTTTAAAACTGCATGGTTTATTTAAGCCTTGTGCTTACTTTCAGGTGGTGGATATTTCATTTAGGAAGAACTACCTAAAATGCAAATAAGATATGTTTGCATAGTCTTCTTGCCTTATGAAAATTTTAGCCTTTGAGAAGCATCCTGTTTAAACTCTTTATATCTCACCGACAGGCGGAAGGTCGTGTTTGAAAACAATGTGACATCAGATACATTCACCTGCTCAGGTTAAGTATATGAAACACATCTGCATTGTGTTTCATTTCATTTCAACCACGACACAGAAACAACAGGCGTGCTTACTGTAATACAACACTTCCCAGATACTTAAGTTTCGAAATGTGTTGAAAGTACGAAGACCAGTAATAAATAGAATACTTAAGTGTGGAGGCATTTTCATGTCTGGGCATGTCAGTAGAAGTTCCCATCTTCCCTTGTGATTGACACACACCATCCAGTGTGTTTAGTGACCACTGATTGCATTTGGGACCATACAATGAGCTCCATTTGGCTCCTGGAAGGTGTGAAATGGCACACTTCAGCCTGAACCCCCTGCCTTTGTTGTTGGGATTGATTTAGCAGACAGAGGCAACTCAGAGGGAGTGAGTCCTGCTGCTTATTCACCACACACACTGTGACGCAGCCCCAAACTCCACCCCTTTTACGCAGACACACTCTCACAGTCTGACTCTACAGCCTTCACCCTGCCCACTTCTCACTCAGTACAAGTCAGGCTTGAGCAGGGAGCACACTGCACTCTTGGATTTACACTCAACCATCACAGAGGGACTACACTTTATTCTACAGAAGAGCGCAAAGCCCCACAGAGCCCAGCAGCATGGGGAGCAGCATGTCATGTGTCCCCCAGCACAACTTCAGGTTCTCCAGCAAGAGTTTCATTCGCAGAAACAGGTAAGAGCAACTCAACCTGTCCAGGTATTCACACTGTACTTCTGTTAGTGTGTACACAGAGCACATGTCATGGCCTTGGCTGCAGTTAGTTATTTTAGACGGCGTGTTTCAGCTGGAAGGAATTGTTGGTATTTCTTCTGGGTTTGAGCAGTGGGGTTAAACAGAGGCTGTGAATTTTGTGAGGCCGGGGTAAGGATCATATGGTAATAGAGGAAATTCCCGAAGTCGTGCCTGAGTGGTGCCCGTCTGGCCAACGGTGTCAATGATCCAGTTACCATTTGCCTCCTCTTTGCATCTCTGTGAAGACGATCTGCCAGCTGTCAGTGAATCTGGTTTCCCTCCAAAAAAATCCGGACCTGACCCCATTCATTATCATGATCACAATTACCGTTATTAAAAGATAAGCTCTGGTTCGTGACTGCTGATATGTAAGTTAATGGCTTGTACTGATCTGACTTGGAGGCTTTGAACATGAACACAGGAAATGTCTGACATGATTGCGTTATACTTGGGTTTTCTCTCCATTTTTCTTTAATCCTCTGGGATTATATGCCTGGGCATGTTACACTTGGTACAGCCAACTCTACTGGACCAACACATCTGATTCTAATTAGCCTCACCTCCACTCTTCTGTCCTGTGCTGTGTAATGACTCGGGGCCTGGTTTTGTCAAACATGCCATGCACCTTTTAGTTTTCACATAAAAACAGAGTCAAGGCAACAATAGGAAAACAAAAAACAAACGACAGGTTTCAAAACTTAACGGCTGAAGCTTGAACACTGATATACCTTCCAAGTCGGATTGATGGTTCCGCTTGAACAATACATTCAGTGTTCCTGTTTCATGTGTACCCTACTAAGTCTTTGTGTTGGTGAATCAGGCCAAGCTCAGGTATTCCCCACAGAGAAGGGGAATGAGAGGCGCTGAATGCCAGAGCAGTGACTTGGAGAATGCTGGGTGTGCAAATCCACTACCTGTCTATTATCTACAACACATTCCTCTCTCACATTGTATCTGCAAATTGCATGGGAGTGTGTGGTTATTATATTTCTCTGTGTATGAATACATTTTACAAAGGGATTTAATGGAATACCAGCATTTACCAGACACTAATTAGTGATTAATGCTGAACATGTACTTCCTGAATAGACAGTCCTTGATTCCCACCGTGAAAACAAAAGCCTGCGTTGTTGCACCGAGGACTGGCACACATATGTACAGATAAGCAGATAAACTACAAGCTGTGCTTGTAAAAGCAGCCTCCAAGCCTTATCTCTGCAGTAAGGGAGCTTCCTCATAAAGATGTGACACTAATGGTAACAGATGAGGGTCATGCAAAACAAAGAGGTACATTCAATGCTGATTTTCCTATGCATATCCTCACTATCAGGAAGACAAGACCTGGTTGTTCTTATCATTAAATGGCTAGCATTGATGAAAAAAGGACAAAGGAAGGGCCTTGGATTTAGTTTTTATGAGGGGACACAAGTTGATTAAAAGTCAATCTGCTGAGAAAATTCTTCTCTGAATTTAAAGTGCAAAAATTTATTTAGGTCATCTCTCCATCTGACAACAGTAGACAAGAGTGAACTCCCATAAACAGGAAAAGGTTCTCGTTGACACTGCAGTTGGGAAGTTAGCTAAACAGCAAACATGGAATAGATGGTAAACAATGGAGAGTGAGGAGTAACACATGGCTGTCTTCTATCACTTGCAGCAGTCGCCTGTTTCGCAAGAAGAATCCCCAAGAGGGACAGGAGAAGTCCAACAGCATCATCAATATCCTGTGCACAGTCACCCCCAGGAAGGTAAGAAACTCCATCAGCTGGTAGGACACGGTGATAACATGAAACTCAGTCATCTGCATACCAAACAGAACTGCTCTCCTGTGATTGTCCACATGTGCCGTTAGATTTTTATTGCAGCTTCTCTGACTGACTTTAACACCAGGCCTCAAGGGGTTATTCATCATCTTTACTAACAATATGACCGGTTGCAGGAAATGTCCTCCAAAGATCTACAGACGATAGAGAACATAAAATGGGATCCTCCGTTTCCCTACGACCCGGCCAGCGGCTGGAAAAAGAGCAGCATCAATGTGAAGAATTACGGACGGATGATTCACAGCTCCAAAGTTCGTTTCCGTTTCCTCCACTGCCAGGTGAGTGAAGCAAAACAACTTCTGACTGAATGTGTGTTGAAATCTCAGGAAAGCAACAATAAAAGACAACAATGATAAAGCCGCAGAATCCTTTTTGTGGTTACTGAGGTCTCAAACAATGACCAAGCCTACAGTGACACATCATGCCAGTCATCAATGTGAACTGTGTGTCAAAACCAAAAAAAAAAAACAGGTGGAGAGTAACAGGATGTTGCTCTGCAGCCACCAAACACTGAAACTGGCTGCTGGCTTTGACGTGGTGGCTGCCTGTGAATAATCCAATCGGTTTTCCACAATGCGGACCGCAGCCTGTGTTTGGACATGCTTGCTTCTGCTGCGGTTGCGAAACGTCTCCGAGAGAAAACCTCAGGGTAGAGAGAGTTCCTCTGATCCCACGTACTGATAGAGGACATGCCGGCTCCACATGATGGGAAAAGCAATTTATCAAAGCTGTGACACAACAGCTCTGTCAAAAAGTGGAGAGAAAACATTGATAGATTGAGTGACATCATGACGGCTATAGGACATATTACATTATAAAAGAAAGTAAAGCCGCAAAATCAAATTTCCGGTAGGTGCTCACTCAGTGAATCAGCAGATAGTACAAGAACAAGATGTTATAGTACAAAAAAACTGACAAACATAATTCCCGGCTGAGGTTTAAATAATGATTAATCTTCAGATTACAGTGAGGTTGCATTATTTGACTCTTCTCCATGGACGGAAACATCAGAAAAGACGTTAGACATGAGGATCTCCACATGTCTGTATGTGCATGTAAAGTTTCAGTACATCAACACTCAGCCAGCAGGTTTTACAGATTCTAAATGTAAATTTGTATCGCATGGCATTTCTAACACACCACTCACCTTCTCCTACTTTCTCTGCAGGATATACATGACTGCTATCTGGATCTGTTCGAGACACACCTTCATTTTGTCTCCAACAACACAACTGGATTAACATACCAGGTACGATTTTCTAAACTCAACACAGTCACGTCTCTTCTTTCAAATCCATGATTCCTCACTATCTCGGGGTTGATTTTCTTTTTTATAGGATTTACGTTATGTCAGCATAATGTCTGACAGGCGTACCCTGCCAACCAGCACTATGTTGGTAAACACAAAGTATGATTCTCTTACCTCACTTGTCTCATAAAGCATGAGCAGCCATTAATCATCGCTTCACTGCGCCTGCTGAAAACTCAGCTCCACGTCAAAAAGAGACCACTAAGCACCTGTATACAGTATTAGTCAGACTATCGGTGGTGGTAAATGGAGGGCAGACATGAATACATCATTGGCTTACAAGGCTGACCTCAGTGTCAGAGTGAATAATTTTTCAATAAATTTAAGAGCTTGAGAGTCATCTCAAATGGAGAACAATACAGCACTGCATTCAGTCGATCTAATAAGAGAATGTGTTGGTCTGCAGAAGTGTGGTTGAACTTTTGTGTTGTTTTGTGTGTAGGGGACTCTTCCGTTGAAAGAACTCACCATCTGCAACCTGCAACAGAACTGCAATCACAGCCAACCCCAGGAATTTGCCTTTCAAATAAACGGTAAGTTTAACTTCTAGAGAGAACGCATTGGCCCTGTGCCCTGGTATGTCTTAATAATCTGTTTTGTTTTATTGGCTGCATTGAATTGAGCTAATCAATCACTCAGACTGAATACGGCAGGAGGTTTTAAACCAGTGGGTCAAAAACGGTGGCTAAACTAGAGAAGGAGCGAGAAACGTATTTATTTAAGTCAGTTTAATGCTCAGAATCATCTGTCACTATTTTAATTTTTTCTCTCTACTGGTGGCCTTATCTGCTCCTCTCATCAGTTATGGATCAAAGTAGAAATTCTTCTCACTTAAAAAACCGCCAAGAAAACCACACACTATTTTCAGGCTGCAGCATTTCCTATGTTGTCACATTCCAGTGATACAAAGGTGCCGCGACCGGCCCCCTCACCTCTTCACCTCCACTCAAACCCAAGACTAACTAGAGCTGGGCCCCCTTCACCCTCGGTCAGAGGGCCAAATCAGCCTTAAAGGCCCTGCTTGTTAGACAACAGGTGCACTTCAGTCAGTCCAGCTGTCGTGCAGGAAAGCCCAGCTACCGCTCTTAGCCTTGTCACTGCATATAATCTATGGTCACATTCCAAAAACTGCTCAGGTTAATGCCTGTTAGAAATGGCACTTAGCTTTCGAACTCTGAATAGAAAAGAAAAAAAAAAAAGTTTTTTCATTAAGAAGACATAAGCTGCTCTAATGGCTAAATGGCTTACTCCTTGCGTGGGAAACAAAACCAACAAAGTCTGGGATTAACGTAAAATTACTGAGCAATAAAACAATCCAACATGTGAAAACTCCATCCCATTCACAAAGGTGTAAAGTTACTGTGTTTATATGTCTTATCTTCCCAAAATCTCTGCTGTCACAATATTGAGACTCTATGGTTGTTTTCTCATAAAATTGATTCAGCAATTTCCCAGATCGGGTTTGCTATTTCGGGGTATTATATTTCAGTTACAGTCATTGTTCAGTGCGAACCTTTATTTACCTTACGGGAGGCATCACTGACAGGAAACATGCGGAAGAAGCGTGACGAAATTGTGAGTCAAGTGAGAGATGTGATGCAGAGATTTTCCTCTGCGAGCCCAGCGCCGTCCTCTCACCGAGCCAAAAAATGTGGCGTTGGTGAGTTAGAGGGTGACGAAGCAAATACAGCACGAGAGGATGTGTAAAAATTCCTGGAAGCGTGGAGTGGTCTGAATTGATGTGGCTGTGAAAGTTGGATAATGATGGATAATTACTTTAAACAATAGTTAATGGCCACCGTAAAGCGACTGTAACTTAGAAAGAGAGACGTTTCGCAATGCTCGCCTCGCTTGAACTATGAAAAAAACACTTTTATAGGGAGTTCATAAACAGAACTTTGTGAGGGAGTGCTACGGTCAAGGTCTACATTAAGAGCGGGAATGAAAAGAAAAGTCAACAGATGAGGCCACAGTAGGCATGATTAAGAAGCAGTCTACGGGCCATGATTCCAGACAATTACAGTACAAAGCCACAGGGCTGGGATGAAATAGACTATCAGTGGTGGTTATCTGTGGTATGTGTGGGACTGATAGGTAGAGGGAGATTCCAGCTCTATTCATCCAAGGCCCTGTTCATTCCTCCTGGGTTAGCAGTTTGTGGGAGGGAGAGTCTCCTACAATCTTTAAATGCCAAACACAGCAGGTCAAGGGGCTTTTCCTTAATAGGTCTTAAATGTGGTTTCCTGTCCTGAACATATGTTAACGTTTGTTGTATTTATTGCATAACTTCCAAGACTGAGAGCTGTAAGGAAAAAAAGGAGAAAAAAAAGCTCAGAAAGAGAAATCTGGGTGACACTTTCTCTTACTGACCTTGTGACCTTTACCCCCTGCAGGCGTCAGTCTTAACCCCATCATCGTCTACTGTGCCAATCAAAAAGAAATGGACCTTTGGTTTGGCCTGCTGAAAGAAAATATTGAGGCTAATGGAGGCACAGCAATCGCACCTGAAAACTACACCAGAGTGAAAGTAAGTTCAGCAACACTTTTTTTGGTGTTTGAGAAGAGTTATAATATATCAAGTTGCATTAAAAAAAAAAAAGGCTTGTGTCTTTTTGTTTCTAAATTTGAACTTGATTTTCGTTTTTTTTTTTTTTTAATCCACCTGGTGGATTAGTCATAAATACGCTTTGGCTTCAACCATTTCTGATAAAGCAGGATGTGTGAGAGTGTATAAATTTGGTGAGTCAAGCAGGCCACTGCTGCCTCTCCCTGAGGCCTGGATATTAGGGAGCGGCCTTGACCTCATCCTGGGCTGCTTCAAACTAACCCTCACATCTGCACAGAGTTAAAGTGCTGACTCTACACCCACAGGTGGGGAGATGGTTGATGAAACACATGAACCTAGATGTGTCACGAGAGAAGAAAACAAATGAGCTGCTGATTCCTTTATAAGCCTCGGCTTAGAAGCATTTTCGATGTAGAAACATTAGTGACATTCCAGGGAAAGAAGCCAAATCAGCATGTTTAAATTGACTTAAGGGCAGAGCTCTGTTCATATTTACTTTGCGATGATTCTGACTAACTCCTGTAACCCTCTTTGTGCTTACTGTAGCTAAACAAGAACGAGGCTCCTGAGGGAAGAGAGGAACTGAGAAACTCTGTCAACAGAGAACCCATCTACGAGTGGGAGGGTTCTCAGCGGGACAGCCTGGGCCCCATCACCTATGTGACTAAAGTCCGACTGCAGCACCTACCTTGTCAGGTACGACATAGCCACAACTTATCAAGACTGAATCATTATCCCTCATCACTTGACCATTTATGGAAATGTACAGTACAGCAGACGAACCCATGATACATACATGTTTGCAAACCCTGGGAATTTTCGACATGGTGAATAAAAGCAGAGCATCAACAGCTCTAAATCCAGGTGACTCACACATAGTTTTCTAATTGGGCAATACGCATTACCTCAACACAATGTAAGGAGTGAGTGACGAGGGCGGAGGCCATGTTTTGGCAAATTGCACATCTCCTATTATCTGTATTTTTCTGTCAAGGTATACAACAGTGTCAGATACCTGCAACCACCTGATGAAAAATTGAACTCAACGCAAACCATATCAGACATGAACACAAACAAATAACGCTATTTTAGCTTCATGTTGCAGCCCATTAAAACAGTAGTCATGACACAGCTTGCATAGATATCTGTAATTAATTCACTGTGGGAAATGGCGGCAGCCCGATTGAAGTGTGTGAGATTTAGGGCTTGGGTGTGTGAGAGGCATTTGCTCGGCTCACGCAGTGACTCGACTCACCTCACAGCTGGAATGTCAGCTGTCTGTCCGGACACACCCTCCCAAGAGAGAGAGGAAACATAAACTCTGAGTCTGCCGCACCTTTAAATGCCCCGCTAACTGGTTTGACTGAAGTTCTTAGTGGGATTTAAAGCATGCGTCCCAACACAGTATTAAAGGATAACACTGGCATTTTTGTTTCAAGTTTGCACCAGGTCCCACGCTTACCTTTGTACCTTGGGCTATTCATAGTCTTATCTCTGCTGGAGTTATCAGCGGTGGCTTTTCTTACCTTTAGATGTTTGGTGCCTGTTCGTCTTGTACAGTATCTACACTTGCAAACAGCGTGACAAACAGACCCTTAACGAGGAACTAATAACTCATGCAGCCCTTAAAAATTCAGGCTTTAACAGATTACTTTTTACTATGACTTTTAACAGAATAGAAATAGAATAGAATAGAACTTTATTGATCCCTTTGGTGGAAACCTCAGGGAAATTGCTGAAATTACTAACACTACAATGATGAAAAAAAATAGATGGTAGAAATATAAACTAGATACACAAAGCTGGCAAACTGGATTTAGTGTGACACATACTGCATAAAGCTAACTGTAATCATATTTCCACAGGAACAGAGCGACAGACTACTGGTGATGTATCCATCAACCCTGATCATCCTATCAGAGGAAAATGATGGGCTCTTCTATAAGGTACTGTACTTCTAGCATATCCTGAGTTGTGTGCATCCAGTAAATTGAGTGTTTGCATCAAGGAGTTGTGCTAATGAGTCATTATGATTTCAGGGAAAACTTCCGCTCAACATGATAACGGTGACCACGCCCTGTCAAGACGTCAAGCCCAACACCTTTAAGATTGAAGGTAAATAAACCGATTCAGTCTCTTTGCTACGCCGTCATTTAAATGGACATGTTAAAGGGATTTTAATGAGTGTACATTCTTGCGCATGTTTGATGCAAAGTGGCCTTTTCCATGACTCTGCTCGCGTCACGGAGTGTAACCCCTCCATGAATGAGCTGGTTTTATCCCTGCTGAATAACAATCTTGCTATAGCACATTCCAGTGAGCAAGTGGACCAAATGACGGCCTTTGTCCTCCCCTCTTCTCTTCCCAGGGAAGCTGATCAACCCCATAGTGGTGTCCTGTCTGGATAGGACCGAGTTCTGCGACTGGATCCAGCATTTCAAAGCTGCTGACGTACCCGTTCTCAGCCCCCCGCCCCCCGTGTATGACATCATCTACACCCCGACCAACACGGAGGTGAGGCTTGCTCTGCCGTTTACAGCAGGAAATGATTACGTTACTCACAGCTGCTAATGATCCGTAGCTATTGAGAGACCTATCTTTTGTGAACCTGCGGTTGGTGTGATGTGAACTATATGGAAATGTGATAACGGAGACTGACAGCTAACTTGGCCTCGCCTCCTTTGTAAATTTACACGGGTGATGACTATGAACTGATTTCCTCCACCTCTACTACAATTACCGGTTCAATTAAAGTCTAAAAAAAGACTTGGTTCACAGCCATATTTAATCTAATTTTTGTGTCCTTCTATCTCCAGGCCCCAAAGTTTGACAGATGGAGTGGACAGAGTCAAGGAAAGATAGAGCATCACAAATTCAGTCAGTCAACAAGTGGACATGGGTCCCTGAACCTTCAGTTACCAGTTCATGGGGAAAACCCTCTCTCCCCAGGATACTCTGAGCCCCTCTGTGTAAGTCAGCTGTTTATATATTCTTGAAATAATAAACCTAATCAAGCACACTAACACTACAATATTGACCTAGATATAAATGTGGTAGCAGTTGATTATACGTTGTCATAAAAGACTCGTGTTTGTTTTGGCGGAGCTGAGCAGCAACACCTTTCTTTAGCGCAGTTAATTATTAAGCAATGTCTACAGACGAAAGCACTCCTGTTACACATGCTCAGGTGTTGATCCTCAGGCTCATATTTTGCAAAACATTTATCCATCCAAACAAGTTTTAAATGCAGAGAAATAAGACACCCTGAGATCCTGCTTCAGGAGTGAAAAGTTTGCTTGTTAAGTTCAGACTCTTTGAGAAGTACTGGAGCACTCAGCATTATCAGGACATCTGACCAAACTCCCCCAGGAGATGGGCCATGCAGGCCGCCTGCCCATCCAATTAGCTTAAAGTGGAGAGGGCTGAGTGCCCAGAAGAAATGTTGCTGTTCACCTTCAGATCTACCACTCTCCCAATTAAATTAATGGAAGTTTTTTTTTTTTTTGTCTCACACTCTGTTCACTAAAAAATACAAGATAATACAGAAAACTAATGCTGAAGAGACAGTTGATAGTGTTTATTCAACAAGGACTCAGGTGTCAAAGTCTCTGATGCAACACATGTCATAAAACCACAACTCTCGGCTGACTTCTTCCCTGGGTGTGTTTGTTTCTCTCTACAGTACAGCTCCAGCCGTCCCTCTTCGACTGAGACTGCCCGGCTGGGCAGCAGAAACAACAGCATGTCCTCCCACACCAGGCCTGAGCGCGACCACCGACCTTTGTCGCAGCGCTACTCGTCCCCCCAGCACGGCTCCTACCTGCAGCCTGCAGAGAGCTCGGTGCTGTCGCAGATCTACAGCACGCCTTACTCTGGCCTACATCGTATCAGCCCACAGCGGCTGGAGAAGGCCCCACTTGTCAAGGTAATTCAGTCTGGCGTCTTAACTTGATAACCGAATATTCCCTTTGAGACTGTTGACTTATTTTACATGTCATGTGCACAGCAACTAAAATAGACACGGCGAGCAGTAGGCTGGAGGGGTCATCATGTGTATGGTGTTAACAAATGGAGTTACGTTGGCATTTATGTAAACTGAGGTTGAAAGATCGAACTACTTAACGGTGCAAAGAATTAAATCTCTATTATAAAAACGTTTACTATATTTAGCGCCTATCTCTACTGCTCCACTGTTCTGGCAGTAATCCAAAACCTAATTTAGTAATCAGATCATAAAGCCCAATACTATTTGTGGATTATGTAATTGTTTACTGTGTCTATCACTTGAAGTGTGACAAATAGAAAGACGGAAGGAAACTATGATTGATTTGTCTTTCCTCGCGTGGTGTAAACTAACTCTCGGTTCTGTCTGAACCCTCAGTCTAACAGCTGGAGCACTCCACAGACGTCCCTGAGCTACTCCCTGCACACCCCCCAGCGCCACTCAGACATGTGCGCCCCACGACAACCCTTGTCGCCTCTGTATGATGAGCCCTGCAGCCCTGAAATCTACTCGCTGGATGAGGCTAGGCCGATGGTAAGTGGGTCAACGATACTGGATCCATTGCTTCAATTTACACCTGCACAGCCTGTGTGATATCAAGCAGTGCAAACACACAAACACGTACACACATACGGCTTTGGTCAAGGTGATAGATGCTTTTTGTCTGTCAAATCTTCCACTTTTTTTTATTTTTTTTGGTAAAATCACATCAAAGCAGCCCCATTACAAAACATGCATTGCCAAATTTTGCCATACATGGGTGAAACCTAAACTCCTGCTTTACAAGCTTATAGCTGCCCTTCTCTGACGTGTCCCATTCTGTTCTTTTAGCAGCAGAGCTGGCACGAACCCATCCACCTCCAACACCACCAGCAGGAACTCCTGCCCTCCTCCTTCCAGCTCCACACCCCTCCAATGGGCAGACGCTGCAGGAGAAGCCTGGTCCTGACCAACTCCCAGGGTCAGGCTCTGGGCCTGGAGATGGAGATGCCTCAAAACCAAGTAGAGCAGAGAGCCGAAGCCGTGGCAAGGCTAAAGCTGCTGCCTCTGCCCAGCCAAGTGCCAGAGCAGGTGAGAAGCACAGATATGCTCATGTCTCAGGACACTCCGGTTTCTTGGAATGCTGTGGTACAAAGTGAAATGCTACATGGTGGTAGAGCGAGTATATATACTTGTGCTGCAGGTGATATTTGAACAGGTGCTTCAGATGAAACACATATTTTAGGAAACTTGAGAGTGTTTGTTGTAGTTGATCGTGGGATGTAACTTTCTCTGTTTTCACATGTGTTGACAGATACTTCTCCCGTCGAGCTCTGCGAGGTTGAACGCTCAGATGCCATACGGTTACTCACCAGGTAAGAATTGAAAGCATGTGTTCACAAACCTGATGAAACATTTCTCTGTATATGTAGCGTGTGCCTGTGTGTGGTGTTCAAGTGTGTTCAAGCCCTAATAAAAACGTCTTTACCTTAAAGATGTTTGATCTTGTCACAAGCACAGTGTTATTTTCCTGGCAGAGCTGGATAAATTTATAGTTCTATGAAGCAACAATGGGCACTCTTTCAAATCTTAAACACTACAGGATCATATGTCCACAGAAGTGTGAGTTATGAAAGTCAGCACAGTGAGCTGCCTTCCTAAATACCACCAAGGACACAGAGCATTGCTTGCTCTCCATTACACCATAAATCTAACACTGCATGCACTTTGGATTGACTGAACTCTTCAGTCTGTCAGCAGGTAGACAGAAGGTCAAAGGTTACAGAATTGAAGGTGCAGCAAACGTGACAATGAAATGCAGCTTAGTGCAGCTTTGAAAGCCACTTGTGCAGACGTCCTCAGTGTAAGAGAACACTGTTCCACAGACCGGATTCACTCCTCTGCTGTGATCGACAGCACACAACTGCACACCTGAATCTAAAGGCGCTTTTATCGCATATAAAACAACGCCTGTCTTTATCTATTTGCAGATTATTTTTTAAATGTGCGATAAGATTGCGATTTCACTTGACAGGCTGCACGTTTTTATACTATCTGAATACAAATAGCAGGTGAAGGTGTGGTAGCAGTGGCATGCTACACTACTGGTTGTACAGTAACAGATTATATTTTGGGACAATGCAAATCACACTATGATTACTGTGGGACTGTGTCCAAGTTTATTCAGTCAGGGCGAGGTTTGTCTTTCACAGCTTGAAACTTAAAGCCTGGGAATCTTCTTTCGTCCTATAGATCACCATTCGTACCTTGAACCCACAGAACCAGATGACCAGGAAATGGACTATGATAACATTTGGGACTACGACTGTGATAGTGGAATGATTCAGCCAACGTCTGGAATTTCGACACACTGGACGGGATTAGACTTTGGGGCCAGAGGCCTTGGTGCCATGGCAACCCAGCAGAGATGGTCATAAAACAAAACAATAGCGCCGGCACCCGTCTGGACGTGTGCAAACAACAGATCTCTATCAGAGGGATAATAAAAGCCAACAAGCACAGCCGGTGTTGCTGCTGTTGTGTACAGTATGAACGGACAAATCCCAGGAACTGCTTTGTTAGGTGTGAGGTAGTGGAGCAGAGAATGCAGGTATGAAAGAAAATAGCAAGTAGCAAAACAATATGAAAGTGAAAAACAAAAAAATGTAGCATTCAAGAAGAAGACAGTAGAGCTTTAAGGTTATTTTTTTAATGTATTATACAACCGCACTGTTAAATATGTAGTATCTCTGATTTTCTAAGATGTAAAGGATTTTCTAACAGGTTGTCCATTTTACCTACTGTTATACACTTCCTTTTGTTTCAGATTAAAGCTATAAAAAGCATTCCATCAGGGCTTGTTATAGTAAAGAATGGATGTATATTTTTGTAAATGTTGTACATTTGTTGTGTTACACTAAAAGGCAAATAGATGTGGATTTAACTGACTGCCTTAAAGGTGCTAATATTACGATTAATACTGTACAGTACTGAAACCTGTGTGACTTTTTCCTTTTTTGTTTGAGGTGTTTATTTATATTTGAAAATAAAACTGTAAAAATATATCAACAAGTTTGTGTCTGCTGAGTTTTGTTCTAAATACAGTCTTGATACGAGTATGCATGGGAATAATGAACACCATAATGTATGTGTTTATTATTGCTATTATTCAGCTTTGCCTTTACTTTCTTTTTATTTGTCTGTTTCCCCAAAGTCAGTTAAGTTTTCCTTAATCCAGTGAATCATTGTGTAATCTTGCTCAAACCAGTTACTGTTAAAAATATCCAACCATGCCATTAAGTGTAATAATTACACAAATTGCGGACGCCACAGGCGGCAACATGCCTCTTTCCTCCATGTGTACAGAAAAATGTCAAAATCTGGTGTGATATTATTCAATATATGCACATATGCACCAGTTTGCCTATGGCTGTTAGACATGCTGCATTACTGCCCAGTTTTAAACGCAAACCAAAGATCCTTTTAATCGGTCAAGCATTACTTTTAAATCTATGTAGGATCTAGCACTGGTGTTTTAATACGTATTTAAATATTCATATGCACATACGGAAATGCATCAAAATCCAAGTGGGTGTTTGTGCTGTGAGGAGTAATGTCTGTTCCATTATACAACTCAACTTTGCCATCTGCTGGAGAAAAAAAAAGATCCTTCAAGAGAAATTCTTTGCAGTTTCTAATCTGAATACTTGGCAATAAAGTCACATAAGGACATTTTAATAATTTATTATGTTAATTAGTGGCCTGAACTAAAAGTCTAGGTCTACACTTACGTTTTTAGAATAAACAGTTTGTGTGAATCATTTGAAAACTGCAGCTTACACAGCTGTGGCTCTCCAGTTCAGGTTCTTACATTTACATTTAGTTTGTCGCCCCCTAGTGTTTAAAGGGTATGAGTGCGTTTTAAATAACAGACTCACAACACACAAGTCACAGACACAGTTTACTGTAGTTAATCTGAGAGACACAAACATCTCTGTGCAACCTACACGACAATAATGAACAGTCATCTATAAATGATCTATATGAAAATAAAATGCCCTGCACGGATACTGGCACAGAATACTGTCCCCGAAATATATGATATGTTTTTAAGGGAGTGTTGTTGAATTGCAATGCTAAATATTGCACCTGTGCAATACATTTGTGAAATAATTGCTAGAAAGAAACTTTGGATTTAAGAATCTGCAATAAAAAATTAACATAATGGAAACAAACAAGCTCATCAAGCACAGTCCTACATTCTGCCATTGCCTCAAGTTATTCCATTTATCACACACCCATCTATCATCTCAAGTCTGTACAGCTCTGAGTAAACCTGCCTCTAATCTCCCTCAAGCACATACTGGAACATTATTTACAGATATCTAAAGTCTTCTTTCACATAAATAAACATGTCTCATCTTGCCTTTGGTCATTTTATATATTATATGAATGCTTTCAGATGTTAAGGGGTCAAAGTAAAATAATTGAAATGGAGGTAAAAATGTTTATCTGAAGTTCAGGAGCAGCACCACACCTCAAACTCTGCCCTTCTTGCCTTATGCCCAAAAAAGCCTACCTATCCTGCACACCTGTTTGTTCTTGCCATGCCCCACCCTACATCCTTTTTCTTCTTCTGCCTCTCTCCTGTTTCTTTAAGGTGGGGGTCTGCCACTGATTTCTAAGGAAACCTTTCCACACTGCAACCGCTTATCTTACTTCTCACTTAAAAACAATCATGCACATCTGACTGATGATATGGTCCTTGCTCATGAACAAGAAGTCAAACAACTGTTATTAGGATGAATAAAGCTTAAGAGTGCCAACATGTAACAACACATCAAAATTCCATGAAGCACTCATGTCCTGCAACGGCTCATTTCAGGTCTTCGTGGAAAATTGAATCATTCCAATCATGACGTATTCAGAGCCAGAAGGAATCGGATCAAGAATTAGAAAGTGCAGCTTGGTGCAGTTTCGTCTCACTGGCCGCTGCCTTCACTTTGACGTACTTACGCAGGTATCGGATGGCTGACAGAGCGCTTACATTCGCGAGCAGAACTGTGATGACACAAACAAAAGTCATCACATTACTGACAAGACTTGAACTTCTTCTGATTTTTTTTATTGATGCATGGGTTTCTCTTCCTGAAGATGATGACTTTATTCTAGTGTTTTGGGAATTTTAGGCCACTATTTACTGATTTTGCATGCCTTACAGCCTGATCCTTGGAGTCCTGAAATGAACTCAAATGAATGGATTTCAATATCAAATTGAATTGCACGGCTAAAAACTGAAGTAGTGATCGAATAAACAGCTGCTTTGTAATTTCAGTTTTCAAAAAGCAAAATTTGCAGGTTTACTAATGTATTGAGGTACATGAATACAACAGATTATCACACATACCAGCCTTCCAGGCATCTCCAACTTGTGGGTTTGCAGTCTTCAGCACCCATGACGCAAATGCAATACAAACCAGACACATATCTGACTGTTTAAGGGGCAGCAGCGAGGCATCCAACCCTGCACAGACAGAAAACATCTTCAATCATTAAGCTGTTTACTAAAACACAACACACAAGATGATAACTATTCACAGATCTACGGAGAAGCCCACTGGGAGGTCAGGGAAATTATAATCAGTAATGAAATACCAACAGCTGTAGACAAGCTCCCAGTAATATGGTGGGACTTCCTCTTTTGTCGCACTGTGACCTGGCTACTGCCTGCACAGCTTAAACTTCTGCAAACAAACAAGGCTGCTTGATGCCACTGGTGTTTGAAATTGTGACTCTTGTGGCCTTAAAAATAATCCTTAACGATAAGCTCTCAACATTAGATGTCATATTTATGAGGTACTTTCTTATTAAAGTGTACTGGAGTTGGAAGAAGAGGAATTTACATATGCATAAAGTGTCTTCAAGACAAGGTAATTTAATTTTCCTTCACAGCCTAACATAAATTAGTGTGCCCTCCTGGCAGCTTAGACAAGACGCTCATTGAGAGAAGTCGAGTTATCACGTACTACCATTCCTCTTGGCTTCATCTCTACGTGCTCGCAGTCAGTCAGTGTCGTCTGACAGCTGAGGAAAGAGAATCCGTCCCGGTCATGACTGTAACAGCTGACTGACTAACATGTCCTACACTATAACTAACCACATGTGAGGAAAACAAAAAATGTGACATGCATTGTCTTAAAGGAAGTAATATATACCTAACAAGCGACTGGTTTAACGAAGACGCTGTGTGTTAGAGTTAAACCAAACCTTTTTTCTTGTTTGGTTTTACAGTCATCTCATTAAAATTAGGGTAGTAAGGGAAATTAGAGTTGCACAAAGTGACTCAGAAATGTAAAGCTTAAAATGGTCTAAACAATAATAGTAATCACCTGATGCTGACGAAATGTAATAGGTGGTTTGTTTTTCACCATTTCAACAGGTTGTAAAGCACCTGAAGACTGCTTCAGATTTGACAGTTTTGTGCAACAGAAGATTTAAACATCTTACTGAAATCTGACTGTCTATGTAAAACCAAATGGGATTGTCTCACCTCATCCAGCACATACGAGAATAGGCTTGATCAGAATTAGTGGGTATCAAGACAGGATCAAGGCATAAACAGCATTTTGTGTGTGTGTTCAAATCTAAATCTTGTGTTTTGAGTTTTAGTGACTGTTTTTGTTTCTGTTTTTTATGTGCACCACAAACATCTTGGTTTTAATTTGCAGATAGTATTACTGATTATTTCAGGACTTGGGACTATTTGGGACTGTGTATTGATTCATGCAAACATAGAAAGAGCTCAGAGGATTAGGTGTCTACAAACCAACCAAAACAGATCATATCTAACTTAACTGAAGTAAGGGAGACCTGAAGACTTATTTCACCACCGAATATTGCAATTACTGTGGTAAAAGCTAGTAGTAGCCCAACCATAGTTACAGTTTGCAACATTACCTTAAACAGGACTTACTTGGATTTGAAACAGTCGTCTGTAAGTCTTCATATGTGAAAGGCTGCTGTGTTAGTTGTCTGGAGATTCTTTCTTCCAAGTGGTAAAGCAGCGGGTCTGGAAACATCACATCTTGATTTCCAAGTACATTAAGTGGAGAAACAGTCCTCTGAAGGGATCTGCCACTTGGCTTTACAGGTACAGGAGACAGAGAGGTTGACCTTGGCTTCTGGACTGTAGATGCTGTAAAATTAATGTTCCTGAAGGACAGTGTTGTTTTCCAGAAGAAATTCTGTCTCAGGTCATTATCTGTGAAAAAATTCTCATATATGTCCGTAGAAATCGGCCTTGACTCGTGGCTGAACCGGGACACCACCCTCACGGGGCTGCATGTATCTTCATCATCAGATTCCACGGAAGAATCATCCGATGATGATGATGCGAAGAAATAATCATAAGCCTCTGGGAACTGCAGATTTCTATTAGCTGAGCGAGAGTAGGAAAAGATGGGAACTGGCTTGTCTTGGGCCTTATCTTCAGCTGTGATGAGAGGGTAGAAGAAAGTTTCTGTATCAAACTCAGAGAAAAAGTGATCATATGTTTCAGGGACAGAATCTCCATCAGTGTAGAAGGCGGTCATGTTATCTGTCGCTGATTGACTGGGGGCGGATTGTTTTCCTCCGAAGAAGTACTGAAATATATCTATGAGAGAGATGCTGTATGTGTCTGACAAGGAGGCAGCGTCTCTTCCTTGCTTAGGCACAAATCCCTCAGAGAAATACTCTGATTCTCCTTCATCTAAGGTTTGCAAAGTGTCACCTTTCCTTCTGTAGCTGAAAGAGTCAGATTCCAGGGCATGTAAATTTTGCACGCTGACATTTTTGTAAATCTTTCTGAGGCCCTGCTGAGCCGTTTCAGAGATGACAGTTTGGGAAGTGTCAGCCACGGATGTCAACATCATATTCTCCGGGTAAATATCGGCCTCTCTGCTCACGGAGACAAGTTCACTCTCCCACATCACACTTCTTGAAGGGGAAGAATGTAAACTTGATTCTACAGAATCAAGAACGCTGGATGTTTCCTCGTTGGTTTGCTCAAGTTTGGACTCATCCACTTGAGTAAAAAAGCCGGAATCAGTCATTGCAAACAGGTTTGTTTCCTCACTTTCCTGCAGAGGCGGGAGGGCTCTTTTGTTGGTCATTCGCAAACCCAAAATGTCATTTATTGTCAGCTTCTCCATCTCTCTCCAAAAAGAAGACATGGCAAACACAGAATTTGGTTCCTTTTCAGGTCTGCGTTCAGCTTTGCATGCTGTGAGGGTATCCACTGTTCCACCCAGTAAGTCGCATTCTGATCCTGGTTTGCTTTTGAGTTCAGACGTAACATCTTCTTCCTTGTGTTTTGCCAAGATTAGTGTCTTTTTTTCTCCTTGACATTCAGAATCATGCTCACTGACAGATGAACAAGAACTAACTGACATGTCAGTGATACTTTCATTTGAGAGCGACGTGAGAGATTCTATGTCCAGAGTACAGCAGGAAGATACATGTGTGATTTCTGAAGGACTTGTCAGTAAGTCTTCAGACAAGGACGATTTGGTTTCTGTCTGACTGTTACTTGTTAAAACCTGTATTTGTGATGCTGCGAACTGAGCACTATCCTCTTTAGAGTTTATCTCTGATAAAACATCGCATTTGGACAAAGGTTGAACCTCTGCACAAGAATCTATTTGATCTACTGTATTATTTGTATCTAAACTTGAGGGACTTTTAGACAGACAGCTTTTATCAGGCAAAGCATTAATACAATCTGAAGTCAAATTAGTGGAAGTTACTTTATTGGAAACCTCATCTCGGAATGGACACGCTCCGGTTTCAAACTGTTGAGGTTTTGTATTAAGAGCGTGAGAAATAATCCCAGCAGTTGCAGACGCAGAAAACTGAGTCTTTTCCAGCGGGGTGCTATATTGGTCTGTGTTGTGACAGTCCATTTCCAGCTGTTGTTGGGGCTCAGCCTCCTTTTGACACAGTGTGTGCTCTTCTCTGCCAGAATTTCCAGCCTCTCCGGCCAGGACTGTCATAGCAGCGGATAGTTTGTCATTTTGGCTGACTTCCACAGCAGGAGCATTTGACTCTGCACGCGGTAAAAGACTGCGAGCTGCTGATTCGACCTCTGCTGGAGAACATTTTGGATTTTGTTCCTTTTCACAACCAGTGACAGAATGTTCTCTTTCATCAGACTGCTGGAGAGCCCCTGTGTTTTCATTCTTGCTTTGATTTTCTCCAGCCATGCCTGATTTACCAGTTACACCGCCAGCAATTGAAACTGGGCGCCCAGAATATGCATTCGGTCCAGCAGATTCTTCTACCTGTAACTTGCTGCGAGGCTGTGAATTTGTTGTTACATTGGCACTGCTGTTTGGCACAGACATCAAACTGTGATCAGTTTGACTTAGTGGGGTTACTGACCTATTGCTAGCTGAAATGTTTTCAGCGGAGCCTGTTACTGTACACCTTTTCTGTCTAACTACGCTTTCTGGCAAATACTGGTACTGACTGTCATGTGGAAGAACAGAGTGGGAAAGATCACTTACTTTTACATTTTTAGCAGATATATTTAGCGGGAAATTGTTGGTAACTGAATATGGAGTAAAGGGTATTTTTTGTGGTTCATTTAAATAAAATGAATTAAAATCCTCAGATACACACTGACCTGCTCCTCGTCTCAAAGCATACCGCTCCTCTTCTGAATCACTCTGCTTAACCGAACCCTGCCTCTCATAAATATTCCCCCCCTCACTCTGCTCCACACTGAGTCGTCTCTTCTTTCTCTTTTTCCTTTTGATGGAGGCAGATGGAGATGATTCTTGGCTCGCTGCTTTGTTTGTACTTCCTGTATCTGACTGTAAAACATTAAATGTTTGGTCTTCCCTCCATTTAACATTTTCTAAAGTGAGAGGTGCCAACAAACCTTCCTGCTTTACGTCATCCAGAGGTGTGCGCGTTTCCACATTGTAAGCGTGAGCCGTTGTTTCTGAGCAGACGTCTGGTGAGTCATGAGACTGATGTATTACCTCATTTACTTTGGTTTCTGCGCAGGTTTCCTCTCTGATGAATAACTCTATTGCAGCTGATTTGTTAGTCTTGAGCTCTGAGTTATCGACTGTGGGTTCTGGAGAAATGTTGGACTCAGCCTCGACTTTTTTCATTGTGTTTATGTTCCTGATGGTGTCGAGAGGCCTCGCCGTCTCTTTGCCAACTGCTGCTTCACCCCTGGCAGGCAGAGAGTTTAACTTGGGGATGTTTTCTGGCAGAGCACTTTCACTGGCATGTTGCCCATCACTACAGCGCTCCTCCTCTCTGATTTTTCCATCTCTCTCTTGGCTTGGCTCTGAGGGCTGCTCAGCCTCTGTGAGACTTTTCAGCTTTTCAAAGAAAATATTGACAGACTGCAGGTGTAAGTCCTCCTCGCTGCCCGAGAGGACGCTCTCCATTCCACTGGTGCTGTGTTTGCTGAGGTAATGCTCCACAGGAGAGCCCTCGCAGTGTGGGGGTCCATCAATGGGGCGGTCAGCTTCTGAAAAGCCTGCTGTTAGCTCCACTCTCTGAGCTCTTCTAGCAAGAATGGCTCCTGTATCATCAATGTCACTCATCCCTGAATCATCCACACCTGCTAATGAAGGAGGAAGCAGATTACACTCCTCGCATTCTGCAAAGAAGCGTTCCCAGTCACGGTCACAGATCTCCACGCTGTATTCAAAGTCATCCATTTTTGACTCGGGCTCAAAACAATCTGCAGAAAATAGAATAAAGCAGCTTTAATATAAAATGAATCACTTTTAAAAGTAGATGTATTACTTTCAGGTAGTTTTAGCATCATAGAGTTCTTAATGCAAATGCAGTGAATATCAAAATCAATCAAAAAACAGAAGTGAAACCTTCATTATCCTTTTTTTTAAATTACTTCACAATTGTCCCTCTATTTACTGTTAATTGTTCGGGTTTGGGTTGTTATTTGAGAATATGATTTCTAAACAAAAATTTTAAAAAATACTCAATATTGTAAGGTTCAATTTAGAATATATTTGGTGCTTCTGGTTGCATTGTACCATTCACAGCTGGGGGAGTCAGTACAGCCAGCTAAAGGCTCAGTCGCACAACCAGTAATTTAACAACTACACTATGTTAGGCATTAATAAAATGCTAGGAACAATACATCCATTATCTATACACCACTTAATCCTCACTAGGGTCGTGGGGGGCTGGAGTCTATCCCAGTTGACTCAGGGTGAAGGCAGGGGACATCCTGGACAGGTCACCAGTCTATCACAGGGCTACACTTAGAGACACAGAATCGAGCACATTCACATTCACACCTACGATTTAGAATCACCAATTAGCCTCAACATGTTTTTGGACTGTGTGGGAGGAAGCTGGAGAACCTGGAGAGAACCCACGCCCACGAGAGAGAACATGCAAACTCTACACAGAAAGGTTCAGGATCTTCTAGCTGCGAGGCAACTGTGCTAACCACTGAGACACCTTGCAGCCCAACAATACATCATCTATAATATTATTATAATGATGTTGTCTTTCTTTACTGTAATTGTTAAATTCATTCGATTCTGTTCAGTTGAAACAAAAGGCTCCAGTCTGTGAGCAAAGTTCACTTATGTCTCCAAACCCCACTAAAATGTAGTAGCACATAAATTGTTGCATGGTCAGATGTGCTACGTAGATAATGTGACTGCACCACTGGGTCCGTGGCTGGCTGTGGACTTCACCCTAATGGCGCTGTCCAATCACAAAACCAAAACAAAATTTTAATATGAAGTAATTTTTTATTTATTCCTGAAGCAACAACCACAATGTGAATTAAAAATTGAACTGTGAGACAATTATGCATTTGCGAGATAATTAAAAAATTGATAATGAAAGTTTCAGACTAATTTTTCTGCAAAACATTACATGAGCTTTATTACAAGCATGGATGCTAAACCCTAGAGTTGAATAAGTAAACTAAATCAACAAATTAATAAAGCCACTAATGCAATTAAATAACACATATCGATTTTACCAGTGCGTTATTGTAGCACAATTTAAATGATGTAACTTATATAAATATAATGCAACAACTTGCTACAATATCTAGCAATGTAGCACAATACAGTATAATATAGCATAGTGTGAATGTCTTTTTGTTTCCCTATTGCTAATTAAACTAACTTAAAATATTTAGAATGAAAACAGATAGTAATAGTATTATATATACACCCACACATATAAA
Source organism: Stegastes partitus (assembly GCF_000690725.1). Taxonomy (NCBI): domain Eukaryota; kingdom Metazoa; phylum Chordata; class Actinopteri; family Pomacentridae; genus Stegastes; species Stegastes partitus. The sequence goes on from NW_007578441.1 coordinate 193,724, forward strand.
GAAAGTATTAGGTTCTTTTGTATTTTTACCCGCCTTATTGTGCTTGTACATCCAAACATGCTTCCTACCTGTTCTGCTTCAGCTGTGGTCCTGGTCTGTAGGAGATGAAGGTCAGTGTCCCACCAAGCACCATGCTGTATGCTCTTTGGTGGGCGTGCTTGTGCGTGCAGCACGGCATGCCCCATGATTTGATAAATATAGAGTGGTACTTCTGATCACGTAATACACACAGTGTTCTTACAGCAGCAGACTCCGACAGAGGTATAACATTTCAGAACTTTAAATAGTTTCTCCACTAGGAAACTGCTAAACTGGTTACACTGTAGTTTTAGTTTTACTATTGTTGGGTTCGGAAGCATATTGCTGAAATCTGTGTTAAAAGATATCTACATGTTTGTTGTGGTTCAGTTTTATTTATCAGGATTTGTGATCAAATAATCAAGAGCTCTAAACCCAGCATTGGCTACAGTAACATTTCTGGCAGCAGCTACAACAGTAGTGCCTCAGCAGATATGGGTGTCATGTGAGGTGTATGTCAGTCAGCTGATACCTCACTGGTGCGTCATTATGGGATGACAGAGGAGCTGAATCTTTCCCATGGCGGAGAGATTCCAGACACTGCAGGACAGCCTTAGAGGAGAAACTGGAGCTCACATGAGACTTGTGACTCTTCTGAACCTGAACAGCAGAAATAAAGACAATAAATAAATAAATGAATCATGTTTATCCCATTTGAGAGGGTAGAAATTTTGATCTTTCTAAAAAGACAAACTTAGTTTTTCTCATTGCTCATAAAACAAACAAAACAAAACTTGGATCACCTCCATTATTGGTGTGTCTTGATAATTTAAGCTGTTAGTCTAAAAATTTTAATCATGTCAATTTTTTAAAAATATTTTAATGAACATTTCAGTTTGTGATGGAGGTTAAATGGTCGAGCAAAGTGTACAGAAATGTGTGGGATTTTGGCACACAAATCGACTTTGTGCTCTGTGATGTTTTTGGACCAGTTTTGATGCAAAAATGTGGAAAAGGTATTCCCTAAATCAATTCAGACAGTTTAAAGTACAGTTACCTGTGTGTGCCTATCTGTTCATGTGAAGGAGCATTTCAGACTTGTGCCACAAAGCACATGAACTCACAGTGAATTCAAAAACACGGTTTCTAATTCACCAAAAAAATGACAAAATTACAAAAACCAATGCTAAATTCCGGCCAATGAAAGAGATCAAAAGAACAGAACTTAACTAAGGCTATGAGCCACAACATAACTAGTCACCAGCTGCACTGTTCCAATGAACTCTTAATGAAAGGGGATATATATATATAGTGGCTGATCAGACCAGGGGGCTGCAAGGTGGCGCAGTTGGTAGCACTGTTGCCTCGCAGCAAGAAGGTTGCCGGTTCGCGTCCCGGTGGGGGCACCGGAATCTTTCTGCGTGGAGTTTGCATGTTCTCCTCGTGCAGCGTGGGTTCTCTCCGGGTTCTCCGGCTTCCTCCCACACAGTCCAAAAACATGTTCAGGTTAATTGGTGATTCTAAATTGTCCGTAGGTGTGAATGTGAGTGTGCTTGGTTGTCTGTCTCTAAGTGTGGCCCTGCGATGGACTGGTGACCTGTCCAGGGTGTCCCCTGCCTTCACCCTAAGTCGGCTGGGATAGGCTCCAGCCCCCCCGCGACCCTAGTGAGGATTAAGCGGAGTATAGAAAATGGATGGATGGATGATCAGACCAGTTACACACAACAGGGGAAACACAAAACGCCAACACCTAAACTAACAACAAACAGCACAAAAAAGTACAAGTGTTCTACCTACTCAAACAAATCATTATAACCAAACCCAAAATATATCTAATCACCCAACACAAATCAAATGAATAACGTAATATTTAAATCAAATAAATCCTGTCCACCCCTTGCAGTGGCAGACATTTGGTGTGGTCTGATTGGCAGCTCTGGTATAAAAGCATGCTGCTCCCCTGGTATAATCTTTTGCCTGAATCCAGTCAGATGACCTCAGCCACAAACGACCAGATACTCCAGCACCGGTAACACAAATCAAAGATTAGCACAACTTAAAATAAACAATGCTGAACATACAACAGTTAACTAAATGTGCAAACTACAAATACAACTGAAGTACTTCTCCAAAGGCTAAATAAACTGAGTGTGTCTGATATTGTAAATTATGAGTTATTTGTGTTTTTGTATGTGCAATATGAGTGTAAAGTGTTTCAACTCAAACTAAAGTTGCTAGTTGGGGTACAAACTCTCATGGCTGGGATGCCTGCAAGTGCGGCCGTCATAGCCGTGTTCATGGATACATGAAGTCCTTGCGGATCTCAAAGGACACCTTTTGGTCGCCAGATCATAGACAAACCTCAAGTCTACAACTATAAATATTAGTGAGCCTTTAAAGAAGGCTTTTACTACAGCAAGGCACCAAATATGGAACTTGAAGTGTTTAAATGCCTTTAACTAATGGATTTTGGCCCAGTGGTGTAGCTCTTTTCTGGAAGTTAGTGCTTTAAGTGTCCTGATGGTTTCAAGAGTGAAGGATGTACCATTCAAATGAAGGTTTTCGCAATCTGGCAACCCAAAAAACTTACATTTTGCAATTGAATTGCTGTCTTAAGAAAACTTAAATTATGCAAGAATAGAAAGCAGCACCCAATATTCTGATGTGTTTTGCAGCTTTAACTTTACTGGACTTGTCCTGATATGTTCCTACTACTCATTTACATTTGCTATGACAAAGCAGTTAAAAGGAACATTCTGGGGAGCACTGAGACACATTTAAAGTCTTAGGCAGCTGAATTTACAGCACAGATGTCAGGATAAAACCAGAGTGCATTTTCTACATGAATGTGAAATCTGCCATTAGGGAGGGTGGCTTATCTGAGGAAGGCTTGAGCCTTTGTTTACAGCTATCAGTAAGAATTAGTAAAGACAATGTGATTACGGGGCCATCCTTGTTGTCGAAATGTCACTGACACTAAAAGACACCAAGATAACAATCAGCCCTGAGCTCATTATCAGCTGTTAAACTGCACTTAACAGATGCCTAATAGGCCTTAATTGCAGTTGAATGTACTAATTAATGATAAGTCCTTACTGGTAATTTAGAAAAAGCCGCTTGTTGACAGTGCTGGTATAAATAAACTAAAATAAAGTCTGTTTTTTCATCTATAGTAGGAATTTCGAAAACTTCAGCCAGCTCTTCCCCCCACAGTGTCACTCTGCAGAACTTGCGGTCAGCAGAATTTGCATCTCACACTTTCACAGGCTGTAACTGCAGCCTTTATTTGCCTAATTTTCATCACTATAGATATTTCTGAGAAAACAGACCCTCTAATTAGCCAAACCACAGCCTGGGCTGCATGCCCAAGAGGGTCCTCTCAATTCATCAGCTGTAATAAAGGGAGACAAGCCAGGGCCTGTGTGGCTGCTGCACCTGGGGCAGCGGGCCGCTTTGACACGGGTGGGATTCTGTTTCCATCAACAGGATTAGGCTCTTATGAGTCAGTTTTGTGGAGTTAAGATTGGAATCTTTCACAGCCGCTAATGCGACAGAATATCTCCCTAATTGTTTACCACGTCAGCTTTGGCAATTCAGCGTTAATTAAGCAAAGTCCTGTAAACAGAAGCATTCAGCAGCAGCAGCAGCAGCTCGGTGGCATGATGTTTAAACAGAGGAGTTTGTCCCGTCACCAGCCATCCTTGGTTGGTGGCATCTTTTGTGTCAAACAGGGGTGCAAAGTCTTAATTACAGCAAAGCGTAGAAAACCGAAGACAAAGATTTGTGTTTTGGACCTCAGGAGAATGTTTAGAAGGCATACAGGCTGTTTAGCAATTTACCACACAGGTTGATGGAGCTGCTTAAAGCAGGGCTTGACTGAAGAGTTAGAAATGAGTAAACAATGTGGGGTAATGAGAGAAAACAGTTCAATTAAACAATACATGAGTAAAAGAATGAACTAATTCTTAGAAAGCAGGTAGTGTTTAGCGATGTTGGCAATCATTCTCCAGCTTAGGTACTATACACCATTTAAGAAGCTGATTTAACAAGCTCCTGT